>NC_056726.1:373019840-373299840 GCF_019279795.1 Protopterus annectens | reverse complement strand
TAGGCCAGGTGGGGTGGGAGAGGTGGATCAGCTGGGATTTGCCTTCCCATATGTGCTATGGTGTGGAAATTAACAATGAATATTGGTTAGTCATGCACAACACATTACAACATTAGTCAAAATAGCATGCATGGATATTCTCATTTACCCAAAACAGTGTAATTATAAGTCCCATAGCAAACAGAACCCATGCATATATGGAATGGCATTCAAAGTTGCAACAGCATACCAGTTAGTGGTATGCCAGGCAGGCAATATGATGATTATTCAACAGGGAATATTAGTATGCACACAACAATGATAAACCATGTGGAACAACGGTCCGAACAGTAGAGGTTTGTTTAGGAACGTATGTTGGTTTCAGTGTGATGGTTGGATCAGTTGAGTGGTGGGGGAAGGGAACAGATTCAATTCACAACTGCTATCAAGTACATTTGTCAGTACACTACTATTCACTAGTCTACATTCTGACCACACTTACACTCTTTTGGGGCCATGAGGCTGCTACAGCACACCGACTGCTATAGATAACAACAGAGCAATTGTACCCTTATTTTAGTTATACACATCAGACCTATTTCTATACGAATTTCTTTACCTGTGGGCCTGTGCAGATGAACTATGTGCACATTACATTGCTGTTTCTACTCATATTTCAGATTCACATATTAATTGAAGGCCCTGGAGTGTGTGTTGTGTCTTTCACAAGCATCTACTGTGACATTCTCTGTGTGCAGGTTTCTTGTCAACTGGGGAAACTATTCAGGACAGGGTGACACTTGAGGGACTTGTCTGGGGCAGACTGCAGATTGTGGATGTCTAGCTTGCATCTGTTTGTAGGACTGGGGCTGATCAACGCAGCAATTGTATACCTTTCATAGTTATACACATCATACTAGTATTTCTATTCATATTTCTTTACCTGTGTGCCCTGTATGGAAAATGCATGTCTTGCAGTACATTATTTTTTCTATTCATATTGTAGTTTAAAACTGTAGAACCAGACTAGGAAGTTAGCTGCGGTCCCTGAATTCAAACCGTGCTGTGTGTGTGAAAAACTGAACTATAGGCCTAGTCCTTATTAGACTGAGCTACTGGGGAGGTGTTGTGTGTTGCTTGTGACATTTCTATCTAGTACATATTTTTGTGCACAGAACGTTTATTATGACATGTTGCATTATTTGTTTCCCATTTTCAGTACAAATTATGCATACACAACAGACATTGGTGTCACTGTTTGTGAAACGTGCACATTAGCTGGATTACACATTTGACTATTTTACAACTACATACTGCAATTTGGATTCTTGAGTATACAGTTTAGGTTTTAGGTCTGCACCTGTTAGCTTTATACATTTCTCAGTACATTCACAGCTACATACTGCTGAAATTGAAAGGTTAACACAGGACAATGCTGACAGACAAACAAGTAAGACACATTCTGATGGGAATATGTACTGTTGCTTTTTTCCAGTTATTAGACATGCCCATTCTAAAGTATGCAGACAAGCAGTGCTAAATCAGTTTTCCTCAGTTAATGCATTTTGCAGGACATACACATTTCTATTTATCAGGTACAAGTGAGATGACATACACCAATGTTTGGGATCACCTTTATTAGTTTTGACATACATATCTGTGTACAACTCAGAACTCCATAATTACTATTTCTGCATGATCTGCACAGGGGAATGCTTTTCATTTCTAACTGTTACAGTAGCCCTGACATAGCACTTTCTTGGCAGGATCACTCAGACACACTCATACATATTCTAATATTCCTCTCCTGCATATTGTACCTTGTTTACTTCTGATATCTGTATTAGACACCAGCTAGGAATACTCTATTGTAACACTGGCAGTCTGACACAGGCATTTATTCCTGACTTTTACAGCACAATTATATATACAGGCAGTACTACCATTAATATAAGTTTGATTTCTTACTGCAAATAGTAAGGGGTATTCTGTACTCACCATACTGCCGATGCAGCCGGGCCAACTGCTGGGCATAAGCCTGTAGATTTGGGGACCTCTCCGCAGCAGCTGTATGGAGAGACATCCCACATTAATCACACCTGCACAGTCACAAGTTGAACTTTTTCCATACTTAGTTCAAGATACATAAGACTGCATACTTACAGACAGGTGGGACATCCTGCGCTCAGGCTTCTTGGATCCACCGTTCCAAGAGTGCACCCCTCCTCCACTTCAGGTCATTATGGTGATGACTTACCTACTCACCAGTCCGGGGTATGCCAGTGGCACTGGTAAGATCACATGCAAGCTGGTCTCAGGCCTCCGCTTTGTACTGTGAGCCCTGGTACTGGCCCTGCAGCAGCCTGTCATCACGTTTTTTAACTAGGAGCCCAACCATGACCCTGGACTCCTGGATGCCTCAATGTTGCGCTCAGAAGCACACACCTTCTCCAACGGCAGCCATTTCGGTCCTGCTATGTGCAATCCCAAATGGTTATGGCTGTATTCCCACCTGTGTGGTTTAAATAGGGCAGTTTTCCCACACTTTTTCTTGATTGGCCAGTTTTAATATGCTGCACTATGCTTAGCTCCGTGCAAATCTGCATAGCAAGGCTTATACCAGCTAAGCAGAGCTGAAAGCAGGTAAGCAATGCTTACACTAGAACAGCATTGCTTAAATCTATTTTTTCATTAAATTCATAAATTATTTTTTACATTTATATTTTACATATTTCCACCCCTACTGTGCTATACGTGAGCCATATGATTGACATCTATCATAAACATTCCTTAAAAGTCTATTAAAGAATTTGGCAGAGGGGGCATTCGAACCGAGCATGTTCTATATGCTATACCATGGCAGTACCACTATGCTAGAGCAGCTTGATGATGTTTTCTATCACAGTAGCACTTGTCTATCATTTTTAGGATTTCAGCCAGGCTAAGCATAGCAGTGTGCCATGCAAACAAGCTGCACTGTGCTTAAACTTCGGATTTATTTCATGAAAAAAATATATATTATTACAGTTTTTTTATTTTTTAATCCTTTCCTTTTGCCCTACTGTTTCCATGCATGTAGGGCAAGAGTGCATACATTTGGCGGTGTGCACTTGAAGGCCGCTGCCTTCAAGGTGTTTGTGGTATTTTTTTTCAGTGTCCATGGACACTGAAATGTTAGCTCTTTACATTTCAGTGTCTGTGGACACTTCTTTACTATATAATATTAGAGCCAGGCACTAATATTATATTGTTGGACACTCATCTGTGTCCGAAAGTGCTGTACTGCACTTTCAGATCAAAGGGGGCATGTTTCAGGTGCTGGCACTGCTGACACATGCCCCCTGTGCTCGTTCCTGGTTTTTGTCCATTTAGTTTAGATAGCAGCATGCCTTCATGCATATGCATGGCATGCTGCTATCCTAAATGGACAGGATCCACTCCTTGCAAGAATAGCCTTATTCTTGCATGGAGCTTCGTGAATCCAGGGGAGTATCATATGCTATATCCCCCTATATCAGAAGCTAAAATAAATTATACTTATGAAGTACATCTGTCCAATAGCATTACTTACAGTGTGTGCATTTCACACTGTTTCAGTGATTGACAGTATCACTGGGATGATTTACATATGTGTTTGAAAAGCACGTTTAAATTTTCATGCTGTGTTGATAACACAGTTCAGCATTGCTTTCATTCTTTCAGAAATATGGACTGTTAAATTAAATGGAAATGTTGAAGAATTTCATATAAAGGGTGATATTCCTTTTTCACAATACTCAAAGTTTGTGACCCGTCATAATATCTACCTGGCTTTTTAAATGGTCTTTTTCAAAGGCATTGGGAATGGGGATACACATCTGTTAATGGTGTCTGAAGCTGGAGAAGAACTATCTCATCACTCAGTAACCCTGCTAACAATTCTGTCTGACCCTGTTTCAAAAATGTAGACTCATTATTTTTTTAATAAATGCCTGCTGCTTCTCCATCACACATTGTAATCTAAAGATAATATGAATAAGACATAAGAATTCAGCTCTAGAATTTGAGAGGTTTGACATTCTTCCTAGTAGATTTTTTTTTCAAGTGTTACAGTGTCATGTAATAAACATCCACTGGCAATACTGTATGCTAGTAGCCTAAATTTTTTTAACTCATTCAGTCATAAGCAGCAGGAAACTAATTAATCCCATAGTTTCTGGAAACTTCTAGCCAAGAAACCACTTATTTCTTAAAACATTTCTTTAAAATCCTCTATTGAACACATGCCTCATATGATTTGCAATATCTCACAAACAACAAACAACAAAAAGTTATCTCCCATAAAGTGTAAAAACAAAAAGTTGATAAAATACACTTGAACCGCAAAAGACAAATACTATTTAATCTAGTTTAGCACTTTAATCCACAAAATGTTTCAAGGGGACTTCATCAGAATAATACAATCAATGGACATAAGACCCTTAAACAACAATTTCAAATTAATCACATGACTCAAACAATTCATATAAACAAACAATTAAATAAGTATAAAATCAATTCTAATATATAATCAATACATTTAAAACAACTTTCCAAACTTACTTTAACCACTCAGTTTACAAAAACAGATTTTTAATTAAAAAAAATATTTAATATTTATCATAGTGTTTAAGCCTGGAAATCTGTCTGCAGTCAATAAAATCTACCATTTTACTAATTTCTTTTCATATGTTTAAATAATTCCCTTCTCTCATATCCTCATCTTCATGATCAACTTCAAAAAACACAAATCTTTTAAAATTACCACATAATTAAGAGTGTTTGAATAATGTTTTATCTTTTTTAGAGCATATATACATATTTTTTTCCATCCATCCTCAACCTTATTTTCCCATTTTGCAGATGGAGTCAGGGTGTCATTTCTGCAGTGACAATCATCTCCAGCTAATCTTTACACACACACACACACACACACACACACACACACACACACACACACACACACACACACACACTCATATATATATTATATATATATATATATCTATATATATCTATATATAATTTTTTTTTAACTTATGCTTTGACTTAAAGTTGATGTAGTCTTACCCATGTAAAATTCTACACAACTTTGACACATTGCTGTATAAATTAAAACTTTGTGACCTAATACTCTGTGAAAATGTACTAAGTTTGGTCTTTCTAAAATATAGCTACACAAAGTACATTCTCCACACTTGAAAGTACCCTTTTCTTTATTAGTAGGAGTTCTAGTAATGCTATTGGTATTGTTCTCTAACAAACCTTAGATATTGGCCACCCATTTCCAAACAAATATTGGCTAGCTACCTATAACACTCTACCTCGCTGCCTAAGTTTTAGATATGTATCTGTACCAGGACTTAAACTAGACTTTGAAAGCAATGATAATACTCATCTTATGAGGTACTTTCGACTCTGCAGTTAAGATAAGCGTACACTTAATGGGATACAGAGGAACTCTGATTTCCTAGCAGCTATACCTTTTAGGAAGCAATGAGTTAAGCATCAATCAGTTACTTTTCCAAGTCAATACTTTCAGTTCAATATTCATGGGATAAATACTTTCTGATAGCCTACTCTAAGGTTCTGAGTCAGTTAATCCTAGACATTGAAAAACTGAAGAGTTTATAATAAATTATCTTAGCCGCTTATGTTCCCTGAAAATAGTAGCTTCAGAGTAGATTTCATTGTAGCTCCGCTGAAGTCTCCATTTACCTACTTCTTTTAAGTTACAAAGAGTCTTACTCTGTTGCTACAGAATCTTTGTCTTGACTGATTCTACCTCAGTCTGCCTTGAAATTTATTTTGAGTCACATGTATCAGCAAAGAAGAAGATGATATAGGAATCTTAAACCAATACTTTACAATGCATTACTCTGACTTCCAGTGTTAGTAACTGATATGCCATCTATCAATAAGTGTTACTGCTTTGTGATGTCTTCATCAAATTTTCTACTGCCATTTCTACTTTAAAAACGTAACCATTTAGCTCAATGTATTGAGGACTAGATGATGCATATGTCAGTGTCTATTGCCGTCTGAAAATATGTTTAATTCAGCTCTAGCATGATGTAAACTATTACCTGATACAAGCACATCAAGAACATTATGCCTGGAGAACATGGCTTTCAGTGCACCAATTACAAATCCAGTTATAATATGCTGTAGACCAGTGTCTGATGCAACCACATCTAGAATGGCATGTCTAGAGAATATGACTTTCAGTACGCTAATTACACTTAAACTCAGTGTCAGTTAACTTGGTGACTTTGAGAAATATTGGATAATTCTCAGCAGAGATCAGATATACATTTTCTTAATACTGAAATAACTATTGTTTAAGTTCTGTTCTCTGTTCTACCACAATATGAATAAGACAACATTGCTTTTCTAAGATTATTATTGTGTTAAGCATTGCACCCAGAACATTTCTAAGTGGGTTATTCTGTTTTCACAGACATTCCTGACTAAAATCGCACATCAAATATTCTTTAGTTATCCTTGATTATGACAAGATGAGAGTCACATATTCTTTCAACATCTATATTCTTATTTAATTTATAACTATTTCTTTATCTGCCTGAGCAACAAACATTGTATAATGTTCATTTTTTTCTGTAAATGAAAGTAAGACTGAATTTCTTTCCTTATGGTAGTCTTCTGTTCTATCCAATTTTTCATTGAATATATTTGAGTACTTTCATTTCTGGATCAACATCATTCTATTGCTAAAACATATTTAAGTTTCTTTGCAGCAGTAGCAATTGTGGTATTACTCAATTAACTCCATGCTCTTGTCCAAACAGATCTTCTTCCTGCTGACGAATATCACCTCATATCTACTACATGCAATTGACTTATTAGCTTATAACTCACATGTATATTTTTTATGAAAGTGACCAAAATGGTTGGCTCCATGTACAACAATTTGCTGATTGCACTCTGTAACTGGGTATAATCACTATTTCCTTGTATTCTTCATCCATAAGTATAACAACAAAACATTTCACAGCCACTACACTGCTGCTAGGAAGTCTTTTTCTGTCTAGTCATGTTTTCTGATGCTCAGTAGAAGCACTTGACCCTCAAGCAAATGCTTTAACTTATTGTAAAACCTTTGCACCAGATCCATTTCAGTTGAAGTAAAGATGTAAAGTAATTTGTTTATATAAATCAAAATACATCACTGTGAGTAGTCTGATTAGTAAATCTTTGAGCAAATCAGAGCTTTTCTTACTTCTTACACCAAATCCAAAATGCATCTTGTTTCATTTATCTCTCTAATGCCACACGTATTTTACACAAAACTGGAATAAACTTAAATATGTATGTATATATAAAATATTGAGAAATCACATTATTGCCTTTTTGACTTCAAGTAGAACTAATGGTATCACAGCTGTCAGATTTCATATCTGATTTTAATCCTTATGTATTTAACATAGCTCATATATCTCAGTTTGGTAACTTTTTTATACTTAGTATTATTCAGCTTGAGGTCATACTATCTCACTCTATTCAGCAACATAATCTGCCTCTTGTCAACTCTTCTCTGGCCATACCCCAAACCAGCATATCATCAATAATCTTAACACTACCTTCAAATCATTCAATCAGCTGTGCACCAGCTCTATGAAACATTTGTGGTGCTGACAAAATACCAAAAGGAATCTTGAAGAAGCTGTGATCCTAATGTAGTTTATTAGCTGTACACAACCTTAGACATTCTATATTAAGTTTAATTTGCTGACTCACCTAACTAGCAATAGGGACAGAGAAATAATTTGCTTTTGGCATGGAATGAACAGTGGTGCAGAGGTTAACGTTGTCACCTCACAAGAGGTTCTCTGGTTTGATTCTCATCTGGGGTGTCCTCTGTGCAGAATCTGCATGCATGTCCTCCCTGCATTCATGTGGGCTTCCTCTGGGTACTCTGGGTTCCTCCCACATTTCAAGGACATGTGTCGGGAGCATTTCTTCCCAGGCCTCTATCCTAGTTGGACTTTTCTACTCAATAAATGTTAAATAAATAAAACCAAAGTTCTCCCTTGTAACTTTATTCAGGTCTTGTGATCTCTGTATATACAATTCTTATTTCCACAGTCATTGTGTTTAATTTATTTATTAATCACACCTATACATTACATTCTGTGCAGATTCCTTTCAGTTTTACCTTTCAGGGGTAGAGCAATTTTTTTAGTACATGCACAGTTGGTAAAATAGTAGGATGTGTCTAAACATGATGAGCTCCTGGCAACCAATTCAGAGCAGTAAACAAATACTCATACCTATGAAACAAATCATCACTTTTTATATTTATATGCACATCATAAATTATACCTAACATCTGGCAAATCCAATAATGTGCTACAGATTAAGCTTCTATTCTAACCATTTCAAATTGAATATTATATTTATTATTCTTACATTTGCAAGTAAGTAATTTCTAATCTAAACTGACAGCTGATAACCTCAATAAGTAAGCACCTTATACATTGTAGGCTCTAACCTGCTCTCTATCAACATCAAAACTTCAGCAACTCCGTCAAGCATTACATTATACTCAGCCACCATATATATTTTAAACACTATGCTTTGATTATTTATTATGAATTTTATTTGCCCAGACATCTTAGTGATCCTTTTGTTTCAAATACTGTGACACATTCCTGTACACTGTGCACTCTTTCAACTGCAGCTCTTACTGTTCTTTTTTTTTTCAATAATAAGTCTTTATTCTTTTCCAAATGTTAATACAATACCACAACATATTTACAATATATACATGAATGCTTCCAACAGTTACATAAAATCATTATACATTAATATAAACTTCTAGATGGGTATTAAAGCAAGAGAAAATAAAAATCTAGTATCAATATAAGGCTTATCTATACTAAGCTCCATATTTAGTATGTAATTCCCGGGGAAAAGTGGATTGGAACCTTAAGCTAACACAATATTAAAGATTTGCTCCCATATTTTTGTGTTATTTATACTTTTCTTATGATCTTTAATTAGTAATTTATGTGCTAAGATATGTTTTATCACTACACTCTTAAAGTTTTCCCATGAAGTCTGGGATGGATTCAGCCAATTTGTAGCTATATACAGCTTCATTAACAGGAAAATATTTATGAGTATGATCCTTTGGGATCTATCCAAATTATTTGGTGGAATATGAAGAATCATAAACTCCCAAGAAAGTGTAGACTGTTAATATCCCATTTTTTGTAATTGAATTTTTAAAGAATTCCAAAGTTTGAAAATACATTTACAACTCCAGAACATGTGTAAAAGGTCAGCCGTTTGATCTATACAATATGGGCATTTAGGTGAGTTTTTAGAGTTGAATTTATATAGAGTGAGACGAGTGTAATACACATTATTAAATATCATCAACTGAGTAAATAATAACTTTTGAAGAGATACTGATTTTAAGGTTAAATTAATTGCTTTCAATATTTTACTATCTTCAATCGTTAACAATTTCTCCTTCTAGTATTTGGATAAAAGTATTTGGTTATTATACTTCATGTCTTTTAAAAAATTATATGAAGCAGGTTTATATTTACAATCCTGCATAAGAGTTTGCCATAAGTTTAGGCAAATGGTTAAATCTTCTTTTTTAATTTTAAAATTACTATTACTAAAATAACTTATTGACAGATCCTTTAACTGTCTCATTATAATTAAATACGAGTTAGGGAGATTCATCTCTCTTAACATGTCGTGTATTGAAATACCGAGGAAGGGATATAAATCAAGCATGGTTAAATCACTTATAAGTGGGAATTTTTTAAGATCTATCAGTTGATTACCAATTTTCAAATTCGGGTTCTTATGAAATGGTTGAAAAGTCATCATATATTGTAAGAGATTTAGTGAGTTAAACAGACTTTGCACTGATATTATATATACTCTGATATGTTCCATCAGAGCATACATTTTAAGGGTGTATTTATTTAAAAAAGGTAATGCCTTACAATTAATACCCAGTCCAGCAACATGTTTATAATTCAGAATCAACCACTTGGGTGACCATTTAGGACTGGACCTGTCAAAGTTAACCACTCTTAGAATTCTATTAGCATTTATTATTAAATAATATGCTTCAAAATTCGGTAACTCTAAACCACCCCTGTTTTTCGGAGTCATCAGTTTATCATAGGATATCCTGGTTTTTCTAGGTTCCCATACAAATCTACCTAATTCCTTATGAATTTGTTTGAAGAATTTCCTAGAAATTTGGACTTGAGTAGCTCTAAAAATATATAATATTCTGGGAAGTATGTTCATTTTAATAATTGAGGTCTTTGCCATTATTGGTAATTTCAAATTATTCCATCTTTTTAAATCAGACACTATATGCTCCCAAATTAACTTAACATTGTTCACATAAAAGTCTCTATTATCTGTTGAAAAAACAATACCCAAATATTTTATTTTTTCTTCGGATTTTACCTGACCTACTAATGGTAAAAGCGAAAAGGGTGTAGGCGTCTTTAAAGGAAATAACTTGGTTTTCCTAAAATTTATTTTGTAATTAGATATTTTTGCAAAGTCTTCCACTGCTTTTAATATTTTCTTGGTATCTGAAACAGATGTCGTACAGTAAATATTTAGATCATTCGCAAAAGCAGCCATGGAAATTTTTGTACCATATATTATTGGAGCATTGCGATAGATATTTTGTTTGATATGTAAAAATAATGGTTCTAAATATAGATTGAATAATATAGGAGATAACGGACATCCTTGACGGGTACCATTCTTAATTTGTATTCTTTTTGAGAGATTTTTATTAATAACTAGATTTGTATAGGGATTATTATATAGTTTTTTTAATGTTAAAATAAAGTCTTGAGGTATATTAAAATATGATAACGTATCAAACAAAAATTTTAAATTAACTCTATCAAAAGCTTTTTGCGCATCAATTATGCGTGCATAAGCATTAAAATTTCTATAAGTGGCATAAGAAATTAGTGTATGAAGTGATAGCGTATTATCTGTAGTTTGTCTGCCATTTATGAAACCAGCTTGTTCCTCTGATATTATCAGGTTAATTACCTTCTTCAATCTATTAGCCAAAATCGATGTCATAATTTTCATGTCTATATTCAAAAGTGAAATAGGTCTATAGTTATCCGGATTTTGCAAATCAGCATTCTCTTTCAGTATAAGAATAGTTTTCAAAGCATTAAAGTGCGGATCATTAATTTTATTATTAATTATATAGTTAAATACATGTGGAAGTATTTTCCCCAATGTATCATTAAAAGTTTTGTAAAATTCCGTGGTCAAACCATCCGGCCCTGGAGCTTTATATGGCTTCAAATTCTTAATTGTATCTGTTATCTCCTCTGAGGAAATTGGTTTGACTAAATTCATATGAAACTCATCACCAGTTTTCGGAAAGGTAATCTTCTGCAGAAAGTCATTATTACTCTTATTTATAGCTAATTCCTGATGTTCACCATATATTTGAGAAAATATTGATTCAAAGGCATTCATAATGTCTTCAGTATTGGTGTATGTTTTATTGTTAAAGTGTATTTCAGAAATTTGAGAAGGTATTTTCGATTAATTAATGATACGCGCTAGTGCTTTTGAAGGGGTCTGTATATGATTAGCGTATTTTACCAGCATTTTCTGTTCATAGAATGATAATTTACTATTTTGTAGTAAAAAAAGGTCCTTCTGACATTTTAATAACTCCGTTTCAGTTTGTTTACTATAATTCCCAATTAACTCCTGGTTCAGTAATTTAATTTTAGTTTCCAATTCTTGTATGTCTCTCGATTGTATTTTCTTATAATAAGTAGCCTTTTGAAGAAAAATTCCTCTTATTTGTGCTTTGGTCGTTGCCCATTCTATGTCAGATGGATGTCGGTGTTTAGAAAGATTAGCTAATAGCTGATTAAAGGTCTCTTGAACTTCTTTTATTATATCTTCTTTATTTAATAAATATGGATTTAAGGACCAATTATAACCTCTAAGACGTATATTATGTCTAGTGTCCTTATTAAAAGTTAATGTGATCCTAGAATGATCTGACAAATGTCGAGCTTGTATGGATACACAGGGATCAAAAGACATTAGTACATCTGAAATTAGGAAAAAATCGATCCTGGACCACATTTTATGACAACTTGAATAAAATGTAAAGTTATTTGCATTCATTTGATTATTTGTATATACAAATGGATCATATAGTTTAAAATCTGTTTTAAGTTCCTGTAGTGCTATCTCTGCTTGGTTATTAAAGGACCTGTGTGAACTTGATTTATCTAATTTGGGATCTTGGTATGTGTTCCAATCACCTCCTATTATTATATAGTAATTATTATATTGATTCAGGATAAAATAGAGTGATGTTATAAAAAGTTGTTGATTGGTACATGGGCCATATATATTAAGAAGTATCACCGGTTTGTCATAAGGTTTAGATGAAAGAATCACATAACACCATCTTCCCTCTTTGTCTATTTTAAAGTCTAGAATTTTCTCTTGATATTGGTTTTTAATAATAATCGCCACCCCTGCACTATTAGTTTTCCCTTCCGAAGCTACCACCTCTCTAATCCATTTCTTATTCTTAAGGACAGTCCATTGGTCAAATGGGTTTCTTGTAATAAAATAAAACATGCCTTTGACTGGAGAAATAAATGAAAAAATAATTTCCTTTTTTTCAAGTTCTGGAGCCCTTTAGTATTCCATGAGTCTACTATCCACATACTAAGAATTTTAAATCTTTTAATGATATTTTAAAATTGATAGACAATACTAAATTCAAATGTATTAGCACAGTATATAATGTCTGGAAGCAATCTTGACATCCCATCCCTAACCAGTGCCTATCCACTATTCCCCTGGACCAGGACATACATAGGTTTTTTACACTGTTAAAACTTTTATGGGTACATAGCCTTACTAAACATCTATTCTTTATCTTAAAAAATAAAACACCAAAAACATGCAAAAAACCTAAAGAGACTACATCTAACTCTACAAAGCCTAACCAAAACATTCCCTAATAAACACTGATAACTCTCCACAGCTCTTGAACACATTATTTAGTTAACATAAATGATCTTCACTACACTCAAAATTACTATTCTACCTCTCTAATAGTTCACATTTATTATTAGTTATATTAATTGGTTGTATTACCCTAAGATAGCGAACTATCTTATTTAAATCTAACCTAAACAGATATATGACAGTACCCCTATTAAACAATAACATTTTTGACTTCAAGATAATTCACGATATATTTTGTTATCTATAAAAGAAGATAGCCTTCACTTTCCTAGAAATGCCAGGATATAATAGCTTCTGATCTTTTAATCTACTAACTATCCCAACACTAAATCCCCTTGTATCTAAACATTTGCAGTATTAAAACACATCATTAAGACAGGAAAATAAACATTACAGTATACTACAATGTTATTAGCACAACCACATTCAGGATAAACTACCTAAGAAAAAAGAATAACTATGATAAAGTTATCCTACATCTACAATATCAGTTAAATAACACCTTTTAACCAGTACATTATTAACTCAGTTGTAATCCTATCTGAATGAATTCACAGTTCCCTTTAAAGAAATAAAAGCTATAACATACATTAAATGTCCACGGACACTCGTTTTACAGTCCAACTAGCTTCCCCTTCTTCCACAGAGATCTTCCTACTTCCTGATCATGTAATCTTGTCTTCGAGTTTGCGACGGGGGAACCATTACACAGATGGACTTCCGGAAGTGCCACCTCGAAAGCGGACCCTCAGCAGCACCCAAAGGACTTCCTGTTACTTCGCAAAGGGACACAGTTCGTAGAAGCCATAAAAGTTCGGAAAATCTTCGTGGACGAGCTGGAGCTGCAAAAAGAAACTAATTAAATATTTACCAAGGGGCCTGGTGAAGAAAGAAGAACAAACAAAGGATTTTGAAGCCTCGAGACGTAGTGAGCATGGAATCCCAGTATCCACGTTGCTGTACACAGACTGGATGGCCAAGTTAAGCTTCCGAAGCTGGAAGAGACTTAAAAATCTTCAGAAAGGTAACTTTTGCTTCTTTTTTTGTAGATATGGAATATTTGGATCCATCAACTGTAAAAATTAATATGTTAGGGTATTTCATTTGAAATGTAATGTTCTTTTCAATGAGGAACTTACAGTATGGAGATAATGCTTGTCTGGCTTGTCTTATTTGCAATGGTAAATCCTGTCCCATAGAAATTCTATTATTTTGCCACATAATATAACTTCCATTTTTTTTAACTGTTAGAATTATTTTATTAACATCCTGGTAATTGAGTATTTTGACGTAAACTGGTCTAGGAATGTTTGAGGCTTGTGTTTCTCTAAGAGCTCTATGGGCTCTTTCTATAACTATTTGCTTAGCAATGTCAGAGTCATTGAACAATATTTCGAGTATTTGTATGATGGTAGAAATTAAATCATTATATTGGATAATTTCTGGAATTCCTCTAATAATTATGTTGTTCCTTCTGGATCTTGCCTCCAAGTCCAGAATTTTATTTTGCATAGACTCAATATCCAGGTCATGAATGTCTGTTTTTTTTGTAAGCAATGTTATTCTGTCCTCATTTTCGGATATTCTAGTTTATCCATCCTTTCAAGAATTTGACTGCATGTGGCACCAAAAGAAAGTACCTGGTTTGATAGTTCTTTCAAAGCTTCTTGAATGGGCAACAAAGCAGTTTTAATATCTTCCATGTTAGCCAGTTAATCCGGTTTATTTGTCATTCCAGCTTTTAAAAGTTCCTGCTGTTTTATAGTCTTGTCTTTTCATTGTTGAATCTTTTTCTGGTGACTGAAGTGCTGATAATTTGGTTTTAGTTGTTGTTTCCATACTTTTTTCTTCTTTTGACATTGTGAAGCAAAGCAAAACTCTAGTATAACTAACTAGTAAATATCCACAATTACTAGTCAGACAGTTCCTTTGTATAATACTCTGTTCAGAGTCAGACAGACAATCAGATCTAATCCTGTAAGTTTGATTAATTTCCTCCAGTTCTTTCACCTCTCAAGCAATATTTAGTTGTAGTAGAATAGTTATAGCCAACAATTAGTGTAAAAAAATCTTGTAGTATATCCTCAGGGTTAATTTTTATTCTGAGTATCTGGAGAGCTGTAGATATGCAGTGTCTACAGAATGGCGGCCATCTTTGAATCCAGCTCTTACTGTTCTGATAAATGAATACTAATATCTTACATATCTTTGTTCTGCCATCTGTATTTTTTTCAGATTTAAAATTACATCTTAAACACTTTAACAAAATAATTCTTGCCATACCTTCTACACAAGTGACCCAGCCATGAACATGTTCTTGTATTATACCTATATAACTATGCTTCATGCAGATTTCATTCAAAAAACACTTTTTATGTTTGTCTTGACTCATTACAATGCATAGTCACACTACATTTAATCATTTTATTTTCTTTTCATGTGCAACTTTACAATCTTCTCAGCATGCAGTTGCTTTATTTAACATGAAATTTGCTTTTCTCAGCAAATTGTCAGTCTGGTGACTGTTACATGATTCTATCCCATGCATACACATTTTGTAACTCACCAAACTCATTGTGTTTGGCTTATTTACTTTTTCTTTTTTTTCTGTAGGGCTTTGTGGCATTATGAAGAAGAAATGGCAAACAGTGCCTCAAATGGAACTCAACGATTGACTTAGTCAGAGTTTCCCAGTTGTCAAAGGCCAAATAAAATAAATGTTGCCACAGCTGGTATGTCAGTAACCCTGAAATTTCTGCCTGATCAATGTTGGATTATCTTTCTCTCTGTCTGTCAAACTCAGATATATGTATTTAATATTTTAAGGGCTTCTTCCTGTGTAACATGCAGAAATGTGGCACAGACACAGTTAACGGTTAAGCCCTTTAAAAGTGTTTATTTTTTTTCACAGCTATTCAAAGGAGCTCCAAAGGCAGTATGAATGAGGTGAAAAAGACTTTATCACAGTAATTGCAAAACACAGCTTAATTTGATTTTGTACCTTAGCAAGTGCTTCAATTTATACTGCTTGGACTATAACCTGGTTCATCAAAGACATTACCAAGTTGTCAGCTGCATATTATGTTACTATACCAAATAAATAATAAAACATCCATGCATATGGATATACATTGGCCAGTTTACATCCATTGATTTTATCTGCCGGAGAGAATCCTCTTTCACTAGTAAATGAATAGTCCTAACATTCTGTCTTCCTGTCAGATATTTTCCTGATATTTTTATTTTATTCTCTCTCTCTCTGTCTCTCTCTGTCTGTCTCTCTGTCTCACTTCAGTTCCCATTGAAAAAATTCCCATATTGATTATGCAAATCTTTGACTGATTCTTTAGTTTTCTTAAAAGAACTTTTAATTTTTTATATACCTTTGATGGTCCTCAGGTTCTCAGATTCTCCAAAAACTATTCTATTATGCCTGGTTTATTTAGTAAGCTTCACCTACTGGGAACTCTCTATATGTAATCCTGCAACTTTGCAGAGGCCATATACATGCATACCTTCTAGTCAAGGCCAACCTTGCATAACAGCTGTAGTGAGTTGCTTGTTGGCTTCTGCCCACACAGTGGAAAACATTCTGTTCAAAATGGCTGAATTTTTCTAATGGCTGTGTGAAAACTTTGCTCATAGGCAGTCACTTGTTACTTCAGGACATTCATTCAAAAATAGCATGTTTTCATAGAAATATTATTTATTTATTATTTATTTTATTTATATTTGTTGACCGGGAGAGTCCAACTGGACACAGGTCCATTTTCAGCGGAGGCCCGGGGAGAAAAGCTCCGCACTCAAATGTTTAGGACATTACACAGTTAGAGAAATATCATATAAAATTATAGACACTGTTACAGCTGCAGAGCATAATACAAGATTAAACAAAGTTGTAGAACAGCTGTAGAGCAAGAATTGACATTTTAAGCAATAGTGACAGATGTTAAACATAGTTGCAGAAGTAGAACAAATTCATAAATTGGCAACTGAAACAAGTTGTTTGTGAGGTACATAACAGACACATTGTTTCAATAAGAAGGTATTATTGTATAGTAAGTAGATTAGGTTAAAGAGAAAATGAGGTTGCTATTATCAGGTAGTTAGTGGGGTGCAGAGAGAGGTAGTGGGTGGGTGGAGTGGATGCTTATTGAGGGGGAGTTGCAAGGGCATTTTCTGCAAGTAAGCAGGTGTGCTTTTAGTAAAGATTTGAAGTGGGTGCATGATGTTTCAGAGGTAACTGAGGGAGAGAGGGAGTTCCATAGTTTGGCTATAACGCAGGAGAATAATGCTTCTCCAGCAGAGTTATTGGCTCTTGTGACCAGTAGGAGATTTTTGTTGCTGGATCTTTGAGGTCTGGTGGTAAGATAGGGTTGGAGTAGATTCTGAAGGGATGGTACTTTTACTGGATTGTTTACTAGTTTGTGGGCGAGTGCCAGTTGATACCATTGAAGGAGGTGAGGGAGCTCTAGCCAGCCCAGTTCTGCTAGTGAGAGACAGTGGTGACTACGGTAGGATGCCCCTGTGGCAAACTTGGCAATTTTGTTGTAGCAGTTTTCAAGCTTATTTAGATTGCATTGTCTTAGCTTTGTATATATATTGGAGAGGCATAAACTAGGGTGGAGATAAGGTGAGAATTTGCTACTGAAATCTTTGTGGCTCTGGTAAGTAGTTGCTGATTTCTATATAAAGCTCCTAATCTTTTGTGGACTTTTTTATTGTCATGGATATGTGAATGTCAAAGTTTTATTGTCTATTTCCACTCCTAGCAATTTGGTGTGTTCAGTAGGATGGATAGTGGTGTTGACTTTTGTTGTGATGTCAAAGTCTGTGAGGTTTTGGGTAAGTTTGGTGGGTTGGAAAATTAGTAATTTAGTTTTGTTTGAGTTGAGTATTAATTGGGAATTGGATAACCAAGTTTTGACAGAGGAAAAGGCATCTTATGTGACTTTTTGCAGTTCGGGAAGGGAGTGGGCTGAGCAGATGATGGTAGAGTCATCTGCGTATTGTATGAGTGTGCCAAGTGTTGTGGCAGAGGCTAGATTGTTGGTGAAGATAGAGAAGAGTAGGGGGTCCAAGGATGAACCCTTGTGGAACCCCTATGGAGACAGATAGTTTGGGGGATAGGTTGTCCTGCCATACAATGGATTGTTGATGGTCAGACAGGTAGCTTTGAAATCAGTTGGTGACTGATTGAGAGAAGGATAGGTCATTGAGAAGAGAGATGAGTTGTTTGTGAGGTACCATGTCGAAAGCTTTAGATAAATCTAGGAAAGTAGCTGAGGAGAGGTGACCAGCATTTTTGTATTGTAGGATAGTGTTAGTAAAAGAGAGTAAGGCAGTGGTGGTGCTATGGTTTGGTCGGAAACCGTGTTGGGTATTGGAGAGGAGGTTGTTAGTGAGGAGGTGATCTGAGACCTGAGAATGGATGCATCTTTCTAGTATTTTGGAGAGTGGAGAGAGAATAGCTATGGGGCGGTAATTGGTTAGATCTGTGGAGGGGCTGCCTTTATGGAGGGGAATTATGTGTGATACTTTCCAAAGTGTGGGAACGTAACTTTCTGATAGAGATCTGTTAATTAAGATGGATACTGGGTAGGCTAGATCATCAACTGTGAATTGTAGGTATTCACTTGGGAGGTTGTCTGCTGCTAGTTTGGTGGGTTTAAGTTTAGTTAACAGCTGTTTTATTTTGGAGGTAGGAACAGGAGAGAATGAGAAGCTAGTGGGGAGATTGCCAGTTGAAGGTGTGGGTTTGGGGGGAGGGATGTGTTGTCTAGCTAGTGATAGTACGGTTTGTGTGAAATGTGTGTTGAAAGAGGTAGCAATATTTTCGGTGGAGTGAATGATGTTAGGAGTAGGGGTACTAACTTTACCTGGGTGGAGGATGGAGTTTATAGAGGACCAGAATTGTTTGGGGTTATGTTGGGAGGAGGTAATGGCAAACTGGTAGTATTCAATTTTGTCCTGTTTTATTAGCTTTTTTACTCTGTTGCAAAGTTCTAGAAATGTTTGTCTAGTAGAGGGGTGTTTGGTTTTGCACCAGTGCTTCCAGGCTTTATCTCTGATTTTCATTTCAGACTTGGTGGTTTTCTGTAGCCATGGGGATGGTTGAGCTCTGGTTTGTGAAACTCTTGTGTTGCATGGTAATTAAGGATGCCCAGGAAGGTATTATTTAAGTAGTCTACTGTGTCATCTAGACTGAGGTATTTTAGAGGTTCCCAGTTACATATTTTAAGGGATGAGCTGAATGAGAGAAGGTTAAAGTTTACTTTTTTTGCGGATTTGATGGTAGATGACAGGTTTTGTTTGGTATAGGTGTTTTCTGAGTAGGAATGTTGGGGAGTGATCACTGAGGCTGTCTGTGAGGCAGCCTGCTATATATGACTGGGGGCTCTCATTGACTTGAATCCAATCCAGGGTAGTGTGTTTGTTGGACCTTTTATTTATCCTAGTAGGTGACTGGACTAGCTGGGTGAAGCCATGAAGGTTTATATGATGGGTTGGGTGGTCACTATAACAGTATTTCTAGTCAGTGTTGAAGTCACCTAAAATTATAGTTTCTTGGGGGAGATGGTGGGTAGTCCAGCTGAGGAAGTTTTCTAGTGGTGGGATGTTTTGGCCAGGTGGGAAGTAGCATCCTATTATGTTGATGGTTTTATTTTAGTTTATTTTGAGATTGGAATATATTATTTCTTCCTTACCTATTTGGGGAGCTGCTACATTTAAAATCCTGATGTTTAGATGTTGTTGATATATTATAGCTATACCACCAACTTTCTTGTTTAGTCAGTCTACTCTTAGTATATTGTAACCATTGGGGAGGATTCGCTCATTGGTGATGTGTGGTTTTAGCCATGTTTCTGTAAGGATCACTATATCAGGGGAATACAAGTCTATTGTGGCATGGAGTTCATGCACCTTGTTGGGTATACGTCTAATGTTTAGGCCTAGCAGAAGGAGGTCATTTGGTTTTCTATTGGTTGTGATTTGAGAGAAGTTGTGGTTATTAGTGTGAGTATGAGGGGTGGGGTTAGAGAGTGAGGGGCCAGGATTGGGGTGGATGTCTCCACTGAGTGCCAGTTTAGATATGGATGAGATTATTAGTTTTATCAATTTGTGAATATGCTTGTTTATAAAGGAAGTTTTATGATTGTGTTCTCTGGGTAGTAGGTATGGTGGTAGGGTTGTTATGTTGAGTTGTGGAGTTGGTTGTTTAGGTACTGTGGTTGATAGACTATGTGGAGGGTGCATAGGTATGGTTTTCTGCCTGGCGGTAGAGTAGCAGTGTATGGGTGAGGTATGAATTGTAGTGAGTGTAGTAGTACAGTGGTAGTGATTTAGTGGGGGAATGGTGGAGGTATGGTAGGATGTGATATACACTAGGAGTGTGCATGTGGTGAGTATAGGTATAGTGTGCTTGTACATGTTAGTAGAGTGGGATGGATAATAGTGGGAAGATGGTGGAGGTAGTGGTGGTGTAAAGATGTGGTTGGCTATTTGAAAGATGGGAGTGGTTATCATTACCAATGAAGGTAGGACCATTGGGGGTGGGTGGGAATTGGGGGCAGGAAGAAAATATGCGTCTCACTTTGGTTTAGAATCACTCAAATTGTTGGGCTCCATTAACACAGAACACAATAATGTCATATTCTGTTTGCTTTGTTGATAGCTGTTGTACACATAAAGCAGAAACAAGCAAAATAGACAAACATCCTGACCTACAAAGTTTCAAGTCCTATATTCACATTTGTTGCACATAATGGACATACTTGAAGCACTTATTATTTGTAAGATACAAATATTTATGATGTCATCACAGTTCCCAAGGAAATGAAGCTGAAGCTTCCTATAACAATATTTCTTCAAGTTATTGCTCTGCTGTATAGTTGATCTCCCTGTAGTCGTAGGATAAGTCACCAGTTATATTCTGTAAGCTACTGTTCTCACATTTGAAATCAGGAAACCCTAGGTCTTAATTGCAAGAGGGTCTGTGTGATAACAGGACACGTTTAGTCCTTTCTGTTGCTTACACTGTACTTTCTCAGGCTATTTGAATTCTGTGCTTTCAGTCAGAAACAAACTGAATTTCTGAACCCATAATTCTTATTTCTCAAACACCTGTCATACAGAGATTTCCTGTAAAATGAGGTTATGCCTTATCTCATATGTATGAAACTCCTGCTTCACTTCAAACACCATGTAGACTTTAAATAAAACTTCCAAAATGTATATTCCTAATGAGTAATTATCTAACATGCAGCGAAATGGAATGGCATGCATTGTAGATAATCACTGTTACCATATTTAATACAAAGATATTTTCTTCTTTATACAATGAATGAACGACGTGCACTGTAAACATTCCAATTGTTGTGTAAGTCCTGATCTGTACATATATATCCTTTACTTAATCTATTTATTTTCCATGTTTATACAATCCTTCTCTATTTATCTACTGTATGGGTGGATAAGAATACCATACTGTGTTAATGAAATATATTGCAATACTGTTCATTTGCCCTTATGCCTGAAGTCATGGCTCAAAAAGGCCCATAGACCAGCCAACATACCCACTTAAACTCAACAACTAAACAACCAACAGACAAACAAACACATAAAGGCAATAACTGATTGTAAGTATTAAAATCTGTTTAGCTTTACTTATCAGACTACCCAGTTTTACATGGGAAACCAGATCATATGACTAGTCTTCTGCTAGTCTGAACTCTGCATAGATCCCAGTATTTGAAAGAAACAGTATAATGCATTGCAACACTAAACTGTCCGGCTTCTTCTTTTTTGCATGTGATTTAAATCTGGAAGTAGAATGCTGCATTTGCACGGTTCATTTTCTGTGGTTCTATATTTTCTCATGAGTAAAGCTTATACTTTTTATATGTTTTGTATGTTCAGTCTGTTATGTAAGGCAGATATTGAATATGATCTCCTAGCAATTTAATTGTGCTATGGCATTGTATTATATTAGAAGAAAACAGACACAGACTTGTGTACTATGATTCAACAAGCAAACAAAAAGC
This sequence comes from Protopterus annectens, assembly GCF_019279795.1. Taxonomy (NCBI): domain Eukaryota; kingdom Metazoa; phylum Chordata; order Ceratodontiformes; family Protopteridae; genus Protopterus; species Protopterus annectens. The sequence continues at coordinate 373,277,749 of NC_056726.1, read as the reverse complement.
AGTGCATTATTCTGGGGCATATACTCCTAAAGGATAAATGTAGAGATTAGGAAAGAAGACGTACCACAGAGTTATTTTCCATGCCATTAGGTTATGGGATCAGTTTCAGTAACATACATGGGAAGTCATTACTGAAGCTGCTGATTTTTTCTTTTGTTAGATTTGGTGTTGCTATGGGACAGATATAGGAATGTAAGGCACTATGAGTCCCACATAACCATTCCATGTCATGCTGGCCACACTTCATATAGGCTACATTGCATGTTTCTGTATATATGACAAAACATGAGGACAATTAAGCTGCTACTATTGAATCTTAAAGTGTCATGTGAGGACTTGTCTCAGACGGAGTACTCTGTACATATTCTATTCAAATTATTTCCAGTTATATAATATATAATATCATAGACAGGCTGTTTCACAAATCTTCAGATATTTTTCTTGCCAGATCTAAAAGTAAATTTTTGTCTGTTAAAGCCCAGTGATCAATATTACAGATGGCACTGTCCAGTTGACCATTTTTATTAATTCGTTTGTTCATTCTCTGATGTCTGCATGTTTTCTTTAACCTATTCAGGGTTGTGTGGGATCTCAGTAGCCTTTCTTGGTACTAATTAATTTATATAATTTCTTGAGAAGGTCAACCCAGTGCTTCTTTTTGTGTTTTGTCAAATCTCAATTTACTAAAACAAGTCAGTCAAAGCTTCAGCAAATGTAGCCAATAAGAAAAATCATTTTTTTTTTGGGGGGGGGTGACTTATTTATATACACTATACTACAGAGAAAAGAAAGAAAACCCAACTCTTCAGCACTGATGTCTTATGTTAAAAGCAATTTGGTAGTTAAGTTTTAGGAGGCAGAAATCGATAAGTTTAAACCTGTCCACTTTACATTCAATAAATTATAGAGGATCTTAACCTACTGTGACGATGGCCCATTTTCAGGGAAAACCAAAAGTTATACATATTCTGCCGAGGAAAATTTTGTCCAGGACCCTTAGAAAGTAGCCCTTTTACTTTTTAATTCAGTAAGAGCCATGGGATCTTTAATAGCCAGGGAACTATCCCCATTCTAGGCAAATAAAACCTTGGCTTAATATTTAATCCAAGGGATAGCCCCAGTGTTTCAGTCTCCTCAAAAACAACATTGCTGTACAAGTTCATATAGAATTAAATTATATGTAAATGTGTTTGTGAGGCACATCATCTTATTTTCTGTATGGCCATGCTCTTACTTAGTTGCACTTTGGAAAATGCCATAACATGGAAGAGGCCTCACTGATAGATATGTAATGCCCACATGGAGCTTGCAGCCATACTGGGATCACATACAATATTCCAAGTTTATGTATAAAATATATGATCCTGCTTACTCTAGTGTGTGAATTATAAATCCCAATGTTGTTGCAAGCACACAGCCCACAGACTTCCCTCATAGAAGCTCTAACTCTGCATACATTAGACTATTGAATCAGGTCGATGTTTTTATATTGAAGTTAGGTGTAATGATTGTGGTATACTGCAGATGATTTTACTGCTGTCTGGTGAAATATCACAGCCCATTAACCTAAATGTGGTGAGTATGTCCTGCAAAACTTGGATAGTAGCCTCCTTACAGGAGCTCTATTTATAGAAGTGACAAAGGCATTTGACCTCATTCACCACTATCTTCTCCAAAACAAACTAAGTGAAATCGGTATCAGTCTAGGCAACACTCCCTGGTTTAAAAGCTTCCTCACTGGCAGACACTTCAGAGTTAAAATTGGATCCCCCCAGTCAGAATCTGCACCTATGCCAAAGATGCAACACAAGGATCCATTCTTGCCCCATCCTCTTCTCCATATTCATTAACAAACGTCCTTGTGAACTCCATCTCCCACATATCCTCTATCCTGATGACATGGTCATATTCCAGTCAGCTCACTCTCATACAAACATTCAATCTCAAATCCAGTTGGACTTACATGAGCTCCACCAATGGTTCATAAACCATAAACTACTTTTCAACCCACCAAGACCAAAGCTATGCTTTTTGGAACTTGACAGAATGTTCAACAAACACCTGATTCTTTATCTATCGTTGGCTTACACAACTATTCCATAGAGACAACCTTCACTTTCAAATATTTAGGATTATGACTTGATCAGTCACTAAATTTCCATTTCCTCATAGACAAAGTGAGAGTCAAAACAAACTCCCTCCACTTCTGGGCAAAAAAGATTTCACCTTTTTTATCCCAACCAGCCAGGGCAGCCACTGGCAAAGGAGTTCTCGGTCCTCAACTTGAATATGGGCTTCCAAGTTTTGCTTCTGCCTCCAAGAAAAACATTACCACAGTCCATTACCACAATCCAGCCTATCTGTAATAGCATCTGTCGATTCATTACAAACTGACTTCTATGTGAACATCACTGTATCACCCTAGAAAAAGCCAAATGCCTACCCAAAAAATAAAGCTCTAACCTACTTTTAGGAACCCAACTCTACATACCACCAGCTACACATATACTCCTGTTGCAGCTAAATTCATGAAAATACCCCCCCCCATACAACCCGAGACATCACTCACAAGCCACATCAATCTCATTACCCCTAGAACTAAACCCCACAGCACTGCACATGCTCTGTCACACTAACTTTCATTACTCCTAGAAGCAAACCCCACAGCACTGCACATGCTCTGTCACACTAACTCTCATTACCCCTAGAACCAAACCCCACAGCACTGCACATGCTCTGTCACACTAACTCTCATTACCCCTAGAACCAAACCCCACAGCACTGCACATGCTCTGTCACACTAACTCTCATTACCCCTAGAACCAAACCCCACAGCACTGCACATGCTCTGTCACACTAACTCTCATTACCCCTTGAACCAAAACCCACAGCACTGCACATGCTCTGTCACACTAACTCTCATTACCCCTAGAACCAAACCCCACAGCACTGCACACGCTCTGTCACACTAACTCTTATTACCCCTAGAACTAAACCCCACAGCACTGCACATGCTCTGTCACACTAACTCGCATTACCCATAGAACTAAACCCCACAGCACTGTACATGCTTTCTCCTCTCAGGCACCTACTCTTTGGTAAGCTCTTCACATTAACATAAAGGCTAGCAACACTTATTCCAAATTCAGAATGTAACTTAAAAGGCACGCCTTCATCCAAACCAAATGCTTTTCCTTCAACACAGGACATATCTCCTAACCTATGTTCTTTGCAAGTCTCTTCTCCTCTCTCAAAATTTACTGAAGATTAACCCACTTTCGAAACTAATATATATATTGTACATTACACTCTGCTTGATTATAGATCTCACGTGCTTTTTCACTAGAATGTATATATACATTTTTTTCTGTGTAATTATAGTCTGAAGAACTCTGTTATTGTTGCATTTCTGTGTTTTCTTGTTTGTGAAATGTTGGGTTGAGCCAGAAATTGGACAATATTGATCAATGTACTTACCCTGGTAAACAAATGTAGTAGAATACAAATAAATAAGTACATGTTTTGCAGGGGGGTGTGTATTGCCTGCACACCATGAAATGTGCCCATAGTATCTAAATATTCTACCCCTGAAATCACAACTCAATGAAAAGAGAATAATGCATTTCCTTTACCTCTGAATTGGTATAATCTCAGAGTTAGTGTGTATTTTTCTGTCTGTCTATCTATCTGACTCTACATATGCATATGCACACATATGGTAAGATAGATAGATAGATAAATATATATATATATATATGTGTGTGTGTGTGTGTGTGTGTGTGTGTGTGTGTGTGTGTGTGTGTGTGTGTATATACAGATATACATATTATGGGTGTAGGGGAAGGGCCCCACATCAGGAGGTGCAGAAGGCACACCCCCTGCACATATGCTTTTACACAGATTTTTTATACTACTTAATGATGTCTATTCAATGAAGCAGTGATACAGAGTTGTCAGTTACTGGGCATTGGCAGTTAATTCACAGTAACATCAAGTAGGTTCACTGTAAAATTATTACATGGGGATATTCCACTTAATGTCACATGCTTGATGGCTAAGACTGCTTTTCTAAAGCAGTGCAGTGGATAAAAATGACTGCCAGTCAGTCCTTTGGAAAAAGGCAAGAATATGCATTCAGATTCAGAATGGATCAGTTCCATTTCTTTTGATGTTTTGGAATTCAAATAGTGGCACTTTGACAACTATGTAGTGAGTACCCAAACTCATAATGTGCTACTCACACTGCTGTAGGTCATCAGTTTGAGTCCCAAATGGGATATATATAATCCTTTCACTTCTGTGGTTCTAACAGTGCCTAAACAGAGGGCTTTCTGTATATGTGTGCATATATGCATGTGCGTGTGTGTGTCTGTCTGTCTGTGTGTCTGCATGTGCGTGTTTGAAATCTGACCTTGATCACCATGCCAGGGGTTTCCTAGCCAAAAGGATAAGGCTCTTAGGAGAAAATTCAACACATATCTGGCTAGAGGTTCTTGTTGATCCAGTAGCAGTGACATCAGCATTGTTTGCAGGAAGTCTTGAGTTCAAGTCTCAGATAAGAACGAATGCTATGCTTCCACTTCTGTGGTCCTAACTATACTGAGAGAATCATGCATATTTCCTCTTTTTAGCGATGTGCATTGTCTTCACTGTTTGAAAAGCTGATAGGCTATTTAAATACACTTCACCATCCTGTCAAGTCCAACAGCATGAGGTAACTTCACTGAGTATGTTCTGTACACTTCAGCACACAGTAATTAAACAGGGAAAGGTTCTGGAGATAAAGCACTCAATTTCTCTTTATTTTGTACAGAACTGGTGCCTTTTATGGATAGATTGTTCATCGTTCTTACATAAAGCACATTATTAGACACTTTTGCTTCACAACAGAATCTTTATATAGTATCTGTAAAGTAGAAGCTGTGATCCCCACCGACCTTCTTTACCAGTTGCACTTAACCGTTAGTCATGAATTAATCTTGGCCTGTCCTAGAGCCAGTAAAGCTTGAAACTGCTTTTGATTACAGTAACACCTCCACTAAAAGGAAATTCAGCTGCAACTGACTGTGAAATTCTGAAATGACTGCTGGGTATAATGTTTTAGATGGCAAAAATATATATAATTTAAGCAACACTATTCCTCTCTGTATGTAGAAAACTTGAGCTGTGCAGACTAAACAATAATGTAGGGTATATAACAGCAGTCATGCAGCTAATTTGCTTTTGTTTATTCCATGTATACAGTCTAGCCTTTGACCTTCGCCTTTTATTCTTTTATAAAATCTATGCAAGAAGGAAATGTATAGAAAAACTCAGACTAAATGCAATGTGAGCTTATAGCTAAGATGTCAGAGTGCCAAGATGATACAACTTATCTGTTGGAGACACAGCCTTCAATGTGGTACTGCCCAGACTCCGAACTAGTTTTCACCAAGAACTAAGAAACTGCCCTTCCAAAATCTCAATACTCTAATTACCTCTTCTAGCAAATGTTGCAAATGTTGGGTTACCTGAAGATCATTTCATTCACCCCTCTAATATATTTTTTTGTCTTCCTAACTAGCTCCTTAGCTGACTATTCCCATCTTTCTCTTGCAACTCCTGCCTGTTTGTCTCCTGCTCCAGTCAGCCCCCTCCCCAGACCCAGTTATGTTGATCTGCATTGTGCCTTTCCCTATGTTTGCATCAGCTCCCATGTGGATTTCACTATCTAATGCCTACCCTACTATTTGGAAAACTTCTTCTGTTTAACTCTTTTAAACTTCATAAACATACATCATTTTATGTACGTGCCCCAGACTCCTAAACTTGATGTCATGCTCTGCTGTTTCAGCTTTTAATTATAATGTGTTTTATCCCACAGGCTATTATTTGGAATCAGTAAAATAGTTATAGTTGTCAGTACTGCAGCTATGAGATACGTTAGAAAAAATAACACCGTACACACACAAACACACACACACACACACACACACACACACACACACACACACACACACACACACACACACACACACTAATAGGTTTTCAGATAAGAGAACTAAAGATGTGCCTGAGAATAGGGCTGTCATGCCACTAGACATTTTGAATGGCCATAAAATCTCAAAGTCTGTGGGGAGAGTCCACTGTGACTTGCCTCCTCAGAAAAGCTGTTAAAAAATTGATAATGGAGATAATTATGTTTGGCCATGAATCTGGGAGACGTTACTTGGACCCAAAAGCCATGGAATTGTAGTCAAGTTGTGGAACATTTTGGAGCATTTTTTTTTATTTTTTGATCCATATATGTGATATATCAGGCAGTACTGGTATAAAAGCAGTAAACGAGGCTTTACTTCCTATTTCAAAGGCCTTCGAGTGGTGACATTGTTAACTCCGTATAGATAATAAGGAAATGGAGGGCAGTACTGATCCAGATGCAATCTGTAATTACAGTAGGGAAAGAATAAAGGGTTATTCTTATGAACCTACTAATTCTACTACTCCCTTTTCTCCACAGCCTTAGGCAGGACTAAACCTTTCACTACTGAGAATTTTCAGAAGCATTGTCCTAAACTTCTTGGTTGATTTTGCCTATCCAAAACAGTTTGCATTTTTGTGTTTTTTTTTTTTTCTGGATGTTGCTGATATTCATCTGTAAAACAGAGTTAGATTGTGCCCCCATCCTCAAAGACAACAGAACATCTGTATTTGTATTTTAATGAAGATAGCCTTTCAATGTCATTGCTATGTTAGAACATATTAAACTGCCATTTTTTAATATAAAATATATATGTGACTTTGGAAACTACTTGTTGTCATATACTGTCAAATAATTTAATGGCTCATTAAATTATTTGGCAACAACAGGTCAGATTGGAGGAGGATTGCAGAAGTTGAAAGTAGGACAGGAATCTGAACTGTAAAGTCGAGGCTGCTATTAAATGTACAAGATCTGAAGACTGCAATACTAGGGCCAATTTTAGACTAAGTGGAAACCTGGGCAGTGGTGAAGGATGAGGCCCCCTTCTAAGCTTGAGTCAATATCCCCTTATACAGCAGGTAAGGATGTAGCTAATGCATTTTATGCCTTAATATTTAAAATATGATTGGTTGTTCAGTGCTTTATTCTTGTTTTAATTATACCCGTTATAGTTATGTATGTGAAACCAATATTTACTGCACCCTGTTCTTACTTCTTACAGTTTCATATCTAATTGTGAATAGGCAGCCATTATGTGCCTGGCTTAAGATTATATCTGTCAACTCAACTAGATGTTCTTTCATTAACTGTTGTGATTGTGTTGTCATGTTGTCCTTGAATCTAAATCTTTGAGTAAGAAAAATAAATAAAAACTGTGTGGGCCCAGAGAGAAAATTGGTGATATTATTCTTTCACACATGTACACATATCACATCTATTGACACTACACCTGACAAACGCAGATATATCAAAGATACACACACTTGCACGTGTGTGTACAAATACATATACCACACAGTCATACTGCACACTTACCAGCAGGCAAATTGAAGGAATGCCAGGTAACTAACAGTTTATCTTTGAGGTGATGGAGGAACCACAGCCAAGAACTCAACCAAAGAACCAAGCTCTGTGAGATGCAATGCTACTTCATTTCACAAACATTATGCCCAGGCCATTAAAGAAAGCCACTTATTTTGGCTGATGCTGGCAAGGGACTGACACGGAATGTGTAAGAAATTATGGTTAACTTGTTGATTTTAGATACACTGCAACACCCTTCCCCATGTTCACATATATGTATAAGACATAACAGTGATTCTTTTTCATTGATTTTAGCAAACAGAAAACATTCTATGGCACTGTTCCTACCAAGCCAGATCAAGCCAGATCAGTGACTGCTTAAATGTGATCAAACACCAAGGGTGGGTCAATTTTATCCACAAGCATCCTCTATACCCATCATGGCTGTAGACTCCTCAAATGTCAGTTGTAGTTAAAAAAAAAACAATCACGGGTGCTGTTGCAATTTGCTTCATTTGAATACATGCTTGTCCTGCAAAATCAGCAAAATGAGAGTAACTTGACCAAACAGTAGACTCAATCGTTTTCTTCATCAGATAGCCCCTATACCAAGCAATTATAGCCACCTTGTTGACTGTGTACACCTCAGCTAACTATGATAAAAACAGCCTCAGTAATATACATCAGCTTTGTTAGACACAAGCACACAGTAGTTACAGTAAGCAGTTCAACATGCTTCACACAAATGCAGCAACAGTTGTGAGGAAATCCTTCTACTTGGCTCAGTGATCACCAAGAGAATTTCATCCAGCTCTACAGCTATTATTGTCCCTTTGTATTCAGCACTGATCAGACTATTTATAGACTACAACCCTCACTTTGACATATATCTCACCAGATATAACAAATAGTTAGAAAGACACCAGAGGGTCCAAACAAAGAGAATCACAGGCTTAAAATTCCTAAGCTACTAGAATATACTAAAGGATCTGTCCCTCTTTCTGTGTCTTATAGGTTCCTCATAGGAAATTTATGACTTGCATTCTGTGCAATTAAGGACTGGATAGCCTAGGATCTCTTGTACTTTCATAAATCAAAGACTCTGACAAATACCACAGCAAGAGATCTAAACCTGCTTCAGCAGATCAATAAAATAAGGTGGAGTAAAAGACACTTTATTCAGTGTCTCCCTCAACTCTGGTATAAACTCCCCTCGCAGATAAAGCAATGTGATACACTAGGTATCCTCAAATGGGACCTGGATAATTGAATGGGTATTCATAATTTCACCACAGATTTGACTAGCGTAACCTTCCTTGAGAGGGGAGGTACATTCTAGGGTGAGCACTGACAAGGCATAATGGCCTGAATACAGAGTATCCTTTAAGTTTCTAGGACTGTTATGATTCCAAATGCACATTAGTGCTTCAAATCCTGATTGATGACTGTTTAACTTGATCAGCACCATGACTTTTTATTTTCATCCAGATGCAGTGCCTGTAGTCATTTCTTCACCATGTACACCTCAAAAATCTGTAAAATAGTAAAGAGTACAGTAGTATATTTCAGTTTTGTTTGACACACTTAGTAGCTACAGTAAAGTATTCTAACTTAGATCACTCAGCTCCACACTAATTCTACAAAGTTAAATGCATGATTTTTAGGAAACAAAAACTTGGCCTGGTCTTTTTCATCTATAGACAACCCCAGGGGTTGTTAGGTGCATAGGTTAATGGTAGGCTGTTGATCCAGAGGACCATTAGTAGGCTAGTCTCAATATCTCTAACCATACAAAACCGTCAATATGATTAATTTATGCCAGTTTTGACCTCTTTCAATTAGGGCTTGAAGTGCCATATCCAGAATGCATTTATGATTACACACCCATTCATCCAGGTTATGTATAAAGAAGGTGAGGGAGCTACTATGTTTTATATCCCCAGGAAGTTTATTCCATAAAAGAGGGACTTTCTGGAATATATATGTACCTTATTATCAAATCTTATGTTTTGATGCATGTTAAGATCTCTTGAGAGGGGTTTATGGGCTTTGTTAGTTTTGTGGATGTACAGGAAGTTATACAGGACTGGATCCTTCAAAGCTCTAACACAGACAGTAGTCAACAACCAAGAGTCTGTATGAAACAGAAAAGGAAAAGAGCCCTTTAAGGTAGCCTGGGTAGCTCCAGGAAGACATCTTCTTTGTTAACCTAGTGAGAAAGCTCTGTGGTCTCTCAAGTTGGGTCATTTGCATAGACAATTGCATATCAAAGTGGCCATTATACTCTGCTATGGGCTTGATGAAAGAAGAGAGGTGAGGGATGCTAACTTCCTTAGATCTGTAATAAATACTGCTGTCGATTAGTCTAGCTACCTAAAAGGATTTTCTAACCACAGTGTATACATAGTGATCAAATTATAGTTCATTTTCACTGAAAGTGCCAAGGTCCCTAATGGTTGAGTAAACTTTCAAAGGAGTGTCACCTATGCAGCATGTGCATGGTTACCCAGTTTTGTCAAGGGGCACAATGCTACATTTTTTGGCCTTCAGTTATTGGCCATGGTCTAGGAACCACATATTTATAGGTTCATAAGGGATTACTAGGTTTACAGCTTAAGCGCCCTTACAAGCCTAGCTAATATAACCCAATTTTACACAATATATGGCCCTTAGGGGCAAGAAGATGGCATAGGTTTGTGGTTATAGTTTGAGTATCTTACAGATTGCCCCTGCCCATAAGGGACATAGGCACTACCTCAGGTGTGAATTTGTGAGTCCCCATCCATTGATCTAAACTGTATTTGAAGAGGGCCAGGGAAAGGCACCGCTTAATGGAATAGGAAGCTTGTACCAAAGAAGAGGCAATCTCTGAGACACATATCTGTCTCTCCAGCATGCTTTGTTTGAGTTACTGACTAAGTTTAGATCCCTAGATCAGGTGACCCTGGTGTTGTTTGACTTCAGAATGTGTAGAAGCTCCATCAGGCCTGAATATGTGAGTGCCTTCCAGGTCAGGCATAGTTCACCCCTTAATAGTCAGCAGGAGACAGAGTAAAGGGATAGGACTTTTAGACTATCCACGTAGGACATGTTGTTTACACACTATATTTTCTTTGCAGGGGAACCTCTGAAGTTGCTTCAGCTCCAGCTGCTGTAAGTGCCTAGCTAAGTACATCCCAAATGGCTCATTGTACTCAATTACTGTTGTAATGAGGACTGAGTACAGTGGGACTATAATTTCCTTTGATCTGTATGTCATACTTTTACTTATAAGTTCTGCTACATAGAAGGACTTCCTCACCACTGTGGACACATAGTGGGCAAAGTTCAGACTACTATCTATCTATGTATATAGACCTTTCACTGCTGAGTCTACTCTTGGGCATGTGTTATTGATGTTGTAATTTGCAGGAGTATTTGACTTCCCAAAGGGTATGATAATACATTTTGTCACATTTAGGTTTTGGACATGGTTCTAGCACCAATCATTTGTCTGATCTAGACTCTCTTGAAGGATATCTACATCACTGGGGGATTCAATGATTGCCTCCAGCTTGCAGTCATTGGCCGACATTTCAGAGGCCTTCCACATTAACCATGACTTCAGAGAAGTATTTTCTGAACAGGAGTGGTCCCAGCACTGAGCCCTGTGGTGTACGAGTAGTAACTGGCCTCTTACTGGATTTGGATCCACCCACTTTAATATGGGTCCTGTCTGTGAGCCAGTTTGCTATCCATCTGGTGACATAGGGATTTATGCCCAGTTTTGTGAGTTTATTTATAATACCTGAGTGGGGAGTTGTGTCAAATGCTTTGGTGAGTTCAAGGTAAGCTGTATCTACTGTTTAACCCTCAGCCATGGCATTAGTGACTTTCTCAAAGAAATTCACTGGATTCAGTAGGCATGACCTGCCTTTGACAAAGTCAAATTGGGTCAGGTCCAGTGCTTTGAGGTTCCTATGTCATTATTTATCAGGTCCATAATTATTCTTTCCATGGCATTACATACAAGATTAATCAAACTAATAGGTCTGTAATTTCCAGGATCATTGGTCCTTCCTGAAGAATCTGAAAGTCAGATGGGGAGTTAATGACATGTCCAAGTTTGTAGCCATCTGAAAACTTGGTCAGCTACAGGCCTTTGATGTCAGCCTTGACATCAGAGAGATAAATATCAAAGAGAAGTGGTCCTAGGACCAACCCCTAGAGAACCCTGCTGTTAACTACTCTTTTAGAAAATGGCATGTCTCTCATATTAACAGGCTGGGTTCTGTTAGTTGTTGAGCTTGCTAACCGGGGGGGTAACATGGGGGTTTACATCTAGTTTGATTAGCATATCAATAATGCCAGAATGTGGAATGGTATTAAAGGTTTTGTTCAGATCCAGGTAGGCAGTGTCAACTGATCTGCCAGAGTCTAATGCATCAGTGACATGTTTAAAGGACCCTATCAATTTCAAGAGGCAGAATCTGCCTTTAACAAACCCAAGCTGGCTTGAGTCCAGGGCTTATAGACTGCTTATGCCTTTGTTAATAAGATCCATAAAGATGTGTTCCATTGCTTTGAAGATAAGGCTGGTAAGGCTTATAAATCTATAGCTTCCTGGATCAATAGTGCATCACCTCTTCCACATTGTGGAATGGGATGACTAATGCAGTTCTCAATTCCTGCAGCACAAATCCACATGCTTTGCAACAAGTCTACCAAACAGTGTCTGGTACTAACAAGAAGGCAGCCTGGTATGTTATCAGGACCTTAGTGTTTTGGAATTGGAGAGAGCATTTATGACTTACTCGGAGGTGACCAGAGATGTGGGGTGGGTGTGCTATTAAGTTGGGAAAAGTTAGGGGGAAGATAGGAGAGTATCTTTAGAGCTGAACTGGTTTGCTTTTATTTTAGCTATGTCATCAGGGGATGAGTAAGTATTGTTATGTATTAGCTCTGAACATTACTGGCCATTACCTCTAAGCTTTCTGACATAGCTAAATTATGGTTGATCTTAGCAGAGATAGCAATTCTCGATTCATACTATCTTTCGCAGGATTTCATTTTGTTTTGGAGTTCTTTGTCAATCTTTTTGAGTTCATCTCTAGATGATATGGTTTGCTCTTACAGGATATGAATGTCTTCCTCTTACTGTATAGTGTGTTTATACTATAGTTCCATGCACAGTTGGTTATTCCTGAATTTTGAATTGTATTTATGTCTTAAAGGGACAGCTGACTCAATCCATGCTTTGAGGTGGATATAATACTATTTGTAAATGTGACAGTAGAAGATGGGGGTCATCGCAGTGTAGTGAGCACTTAAATTTAATCTATCAATTAGATGGATTAGATCCATCTTAGAGTAGTCTCTATAGGTGGAAGGGTTTTGTGGTAAGTCCTTAGTAATTATAGTCACTTTGTACATAAAAATAAGGCACTGGAATACACAGGAGAAACATTCTCTTTAATATGCCTAATTTGCAAATTAAAGAGACGGTTTCTCTTGTGTAGCACATTAAAGAAACAGTTTCTCATGTGTGTTCCAGTGCCTTATTTTTACATACAATTTTATTTTTGAGTCACTGGACTTGCAACCATTTCACTGTTGTTCCTCTTTGTTAATTATAGCCACTTTGGCTACTGAATATACCTCATATGTCTGATTGCAATAAACAAATAAGGAAAATTATAGAATAGCTACAGTAATGCATTTCAGCTCTTTTTCATAAACACTAAACTAGTGTTTTGGTACCAGATTCACGTTTATCTTGAGCAAATGCAGAAGAAGCAGCCATTTTAATCCACACAGACATTCATCTTATCGAGCAATAACAGCTTCTTTTTGTTGATTGTATAGACTACAGATGTCTGATTATGATTAAGATAATAATAATAATAATAATAATAATAATAATAATAGTGTCAGTGATGTGTTTTAACAGAGCATATGCCAGTACTCGAGCCCAAAACCTTTTCAACACAGCAACCTAGTCAATCTTCAGAAAGACTCTCTTTGGCATTCCAACAACACCTGCAAGCTCAGGCATTTAAAAATGAAAATTTAGTGTTAGTGGCTTTTTATCTTCTTCTGGCTACATGATTCCACTCAGATTTGAGTTTTATTTGGTAACTGGGGCACTATTTTAATTAAAAAAATAGGTTTACGATAAAAAAATATTTTCTGAGGGGGAACATGCCCAATAGGCATGGCATTACTGGGAAGATTTGAGTTGAAAACTACACAGTCTATAGCAAAGATAGCAGAGACACAGTACAGTGTCCAGTGGATTGGAGTTAAAATTTCTATCACACTACATAGATTGTCCTCTTTAACTGTGGTTTGGAATAGTTTTAGTGTGCCAAGCACAACCATTTGTAATTTCTGCATGGACAGATTGCTTTGCATGAGAATAATATAAATTCTAACAGTATAGATTTAGGGCCAACATTTAGATTACAGATTGCCCAGAGGTACCATTCCCTTGCTTATGTATGAAAACTGAACAGTCACATATTTCCTTTATTACTGTTTTAAGGTATGTTCCCAGTAAGCCGCTGTCCGGTTCGATTCTCAGCTCGAGCGTCTTCTGCGTGGAGACATGCGTGAATGGGAGTACCTTCGTTGAAGGTTGTGCATCAGACCTGGCAAGCCGGTATGTAAAAATCAACTGCCAGTCATTAGCGGACCGGAGTTCTGCTGTGGCAACCCCTAACCGGGAAAAGCTGAAAGACACACACACACTGTTTTAAGGTATGTAGACCTATAAGCAGACTTGTCTGATATGTTATTACCAATTATTGTTAATATACATGGCAGTTACCTTTATGCTAAATATTTTTATTGCATTCCAGTAACAAAAGCTCTGTCAGCTATACAATTGCAACAGAGTAAAGGTATCTTCTCAGATATTAGTGAATGCAAGAAACAGCCCTAGCTGACTATTTTACCAGAGTCTTGAAATACAGTGTAAATCCTTAGGACTCTGACCTTCCTATAGTCTTCTGTTTAATTTCTTCATTTAACACTTGCATATGTTACAACACTAAGCAAGTCCCTTAACAGAACAGTATTCCCAGAATGTCCCTAAAAAGACAATTAAGGCTATCTGATCTTACCTAGTCAAGTATTGCTTTTCTCAAATCACATGTATTGCATGTTAAAATAATTTTACAATAAAGTCTCAGTTAAACGGCACCCATGGGGATTGGTAGATGCCTGATAGCTGTAGTTTCTGGTTGTTTGAGAGTTACTATAAAAAATAGGCCTGACTAATACTGTACGCTATACTGCTTGTTTGGTTTGACTTGTTTTCAGGCTGGGGAGAGAGGAAATTTATTCCTATCTTCATTTTTAAAACTCGAAAAATGTGAGTTATGTTTCTACAGGCGGGGGAAACAGTGCAATACATGAAAATTGTATTGTATTTCTTCAATATTTTTTGCCAGTTGCTTGAGAGTGCCGGTTGCTTGTGTTCCAGTTAATTGAGAGTTTACTGTATTTATTTGCTTTGAAACAGGCAAAGAGGGCTGATCCAAATCCTGACATTTGCAAAATCTAGGAACAATGGACCATACCGTAGAAGAGAATAGGCTAAAGCAAGAAGTTTAATGGTAAACCAAAACAAATATACTTAAAAATCAGTCATGTAAAAAGAGGAGAGTGACAGAGTATTGTAACAGGAAGAACAACAAAACACAGTCAGGAACAATGGAGACTAACTGGGAGATTTATGGTAACAGACATAACAGCAAACATAGACAAGAGATATACATTGCCAGCAATGTCACCTCAAAAGTCACTGCAATTTAAAAGCAAATGCAAAAGAAAGGGCAATTACACTTGATCAGAGGTCATACCTTCCACTTTATTGTATGACACAGAGGAACATGGACAATATTATATGAAGTGTGGCGATAAGGATATACTTCCATCAAAAGCCCTAGTAATTCTTGGCATGTGCATCTGGAACAAATGCTGTTTCACTGAGTGTTGTTAAAGGTCTACATGCCCAATTTTCCTCATGCCAAAGCATACTTTCCAGCAGATACTCCCTACATTGCCACATATAAAGTATGACATAATTGTTTTTCCCTTTGTGTAACATTTCCACACTCCTCATGTTCTTATAATTTGACAGCATAGTTCTTGGCTAAAGTCAGTTAGGTCATTTATGATTACGACTCTTATGATGTGGTTTCCAAAGAACACAGCACCTTAACATTTCATGAAGATTTTGCATTACCTTTTTCAGGACTTTGTTTCACTTCTGTCATATTTTGTTGACCATTACCTTGGAAATATCTGTCCATTGACAGTCTATAGAACAAACTGTGGCCCTACTTTATTTCTGTCCCGCTAGAGGACATAAAAATGACTGCGGTGGTGGTGCTGCAGTAGCGTTGTCGCCTCACAGTAAGACGTTGTCCTGTTCGATTATCAGCTAGAGCGTCTTCTGTGTGGAGACATGCATGAATGGGTGTACCTTCATTGAAGGTTGTGCGTCAGAGCTGGCAACTCGGCATGTAAAAATCTACTGCCAATCATTAGCGGAGTTCTGCTGTGGCAACCCCTAACTGGGAAAAGCCGAAAGACGCAACAAGAGGACATAAAAATGAGTGTGAGTATCTGCCAATGCAGTGATTAAGGCTGCCACCATGGGGGCCAGAACCATAGAGCCAGGGGGTGGGGGACCCCCCCCCCACTTTTACATCTTCAAGACCTGTTGGGAAAAATTAATGATGTGGAGTTTTCACTCTAACATGGATTCGCACGTGGAAGTTAAAATAACTAAACTAGCTGTTCTTGTTCTCTTATTGCTCTGTTACAGGAATTATGCTGCCACTGTTCTGTTGGTGCTGCCAGAGCCAGAGTCATGCCAGTAAGGAGATGCTCGTGTGTGTGTGTGTGTGTGTGTATGTGTGTGTGTGTGTGTGTGTGTGTGTGTGTGTGTGTGTATGTGTGTGTGTGTGTGTATGTGTGTGTGTGTGTGTGTGTGTGTGTGTGTGTGTGTGTGTGTGTGTGTGTGTGTGTGTGTGTGTGTGTGTGTGTGTGTGTGTGTGTGTGTGTAAAACGCCCCAGTTAAGTATGCCTGGTAATTAGTGTTACTCAGGCTCAAACAAGAACCTGAATTCTCTACCCATACCACCACTTGTGATTCAGGGAGTTGAGTCCATAGCTCTCAACTGTCCAGATTTTCACAGAATATTTTGTTCATACTCTTGGTCTGTTCCTCATAAAATTTGCGTTTTTTTGGCAAATCAGTGAGAACTGAATTCACTAAAGAATTATAGAATGATAGCCCTTTAAGTTTCAGTCTTCCCATCTTTCAGGAAACACATGGTAACACACAACACTTTATTTTAGCAACTTTCTAAGATTATACAAGAAATATTTAAAATGTGTCTCTGGTTTTGGTCCTTTGCCCCCCTCCCAAAAACAATACATTTTAGCTTTTTCAAGATTTCTTGTGCTGCGAAGTTGAGAGATTTAGCTGAGTGTCAAGTGAATTATACAAGGAGATGAGAGCTTCAGGGGAAAAGAAGTTTAGTGCTATTTATGCTAGGTCGTTTGCATTGTTAGTAGCACAACAGGTAATATGCCTGCTTTTGATGTAGAAGGCTGTGGGTTCTACTACCACAGTATGTAGATGGATTGCTGATACTGTACTATGTTGTACTTTAAAGGGAGTGGATGCTGCAGTCCTATGAATGTCCTCCTTTAGAAGAGTTACCTAGTAACTATGTTTCTGTTATCAGTTTGCCATCCATTCCCCATTGCAAAATTACTAGGTTATCATTGTTTTTAATGTAGCGTAGGCAATTTATTCTTCAAGGGCAACAGACACTTTATTTGTAGATGAAACAATGAAATATAAAATTGTTTGCTAGCAGCAACCTCTTCATTAGTTACAGATCCCTTTAATGTGGAATTATTTAGATGACTTACTTCTGCAGAGATTTTGCATATTTACTGATATTGGTGGATTGTAATGACAGACGTTTGAGTGGCCTTTTATGGTTGAAATATTCTGAAATCGGTAGCTTTGTCATTATTGGTTCATACATTTTGTGTCATTGCTTACTGGAAGACTGTTCCAAACTACAAATTTAAAACTCATTCTAACAAGTGGTGCTGTATTATACAAGGAATATAATTTAATACAATCAGGAAGGTGAATCAAAGAATGCATACATGTATGCTTGCTCACAGGATGCAGGAGATCAAAATAGGGGAAGAGACCAGACACCAATGGAGTCCCCCAGGGTTCAGTGCTGAGACTTTTTATGTTTGGCATATACATCTCAAAAGTAAAAGGAAATACCAAAGGGCTTTGGCTGACTAAGTTTGAGATGACTGCAAGCTAGGAGCAGTTACTGAATCCCGAAATGACTTAACCATCATGCAGGAAGGTTTGTCCCAAACAATAACTGGTGCCAGAATCATGAATTGAAACTAAACTCCAAGAAATACATTGTCATATCCTTTGGGAAGTCGTCTACTCTAGGGAACTGCCAAATTGACAATGCCCCCTGAGGACTGACCCAGTTGTTTGGCATTTGGGAACTTGTGTGTTCCAGAACAGACTATCCATTCAAGTAAAACAAAGCTCATCTCTGTCCATATTCAAATGCAACTTGGATCTAAGGATAGGTAATAGAAACATACTCCAGGATTGCCCTTCATGCCACTAATGGATAGAGGCAGTTCCTAAATGCTGCATCCCTTACATGGGTCCCCTCAAATTATCTATAGTATGATCACATTTATTCTCACTATGGCTAATATACAATTAACAGCCATGGGATAGGTAAGACCAATCAGGAAATGTTAATTCAAGCACCAAAAGGGAAAATGGCTAAGCTTAAAATGTCCTCCAAGTGAATCTATGTTGTGGTAGTAAATGTTGTTATTGTTGCTGTTGTGTCTTTCAGCTTTTCCCGGTTAGGGGTCACCACAGCGAAACTCTGATCCGCTAATGATTGGCAGTAGACTTTTACGTGCCGAGTTGCCAGCCCTGACGCACAACCTTTAATGAAGGTACGCCCATTCATGCATGTCTCCACACAGAAGACACTCTAGCTGAGAATCGAACAGGACAACGTCTTACTGTGAGGCGACAACACTACCGCAGCACCACCAATGCAGTAGTGGTAGTAAATAGTTTTAAAAATTTGCCCTTTTTAGATCACTAAATGGCATTCTCACCCTCTGCCCACCCCACTGACTTCAACAGCTTCTGGTGCCTCTGGCTGCCAAGCCCAGAAGAAGCTAAGTTAACAAAAGCTACAGCTGTTGTCCATCTTCTTGCACAGGTTCCATTTCATAATTAGATATGTTAACAATAATATTGTGCTTAATGCAGCAGTTGACTCATTACAGCTGGATGACACCTCCAGGTGCGACAGCAGTTACATCCTACTGGCACCTCTAGGCATCAAATATTACTTGTTCATATTTGCATCAATAATTTCAAAAACTTGCTACATTCAGAGCATTAAAATGGCAAATGGAGCTGTACTGATAGTTGACATCTGTCTAGTGCAAGTAAAGAGATATTAATTGTTCATGTAATATTTATTTATATTGTCACAAATATCATATTTTATTAAACACATTGACTACCAAACAGCACAGACAGAACTGCTTAGACTGGTATGAAAACTCTCGTGGATAAACAAAATGCTGCTGACATTATGTATGTAACTTAAGTGGTTGCTGAGATATTGTACGTTGTTTACAAAGTATTACAATCAGTGTAGTCACTGTGTTTACTGTGACTTATAAAATCCAGTTTAAGACCTAAAAACCTAAAGAATACTACCACTATAAAAATGGTTTATGCTGAAGCGTGTGACATTTATACTTCTTTAGTAACCTTTATTGTTCCAGACATATGAACATTTGTTTGAAAAGTGAGGACACTATTAAAAAGTTCAAGCTCCACCCACTGCAAGTTATAGTGCAAACTTCCAGAGCTCCATTGGAGGGAATGAGTTAAGTAACTACATTAACATTCTCAACATATTAAAAGTCATTTTTATGGGATTCTGATTCTGTTTTAACATTCCATATATTTGTTGAAACCATTACTCTATATAAGAAAGAGGGTGTAAAAACCAGGCTGAGTTGATAAAGACAGAAGAAAAGAATATGCATGGGCTTATATTTTCCAGAATCCACTTCTTCTTCATATTCACAATATTGTATACCCTGCAGTCAAAAAAATTATTTTTTGTTGCAAGCAATCAGATTCATTATTTTACTTCAATAAAAAGTGGACTCACACTTTTTAGTCTTTTGTGTACTTAAATTTAAATAAACGCAATGAAGCTTGAGATGATTACACTAACTACACTGTTTGCTAATGATCACACCATGTTTTCTGAATTGTTAGTTAAACATGCACAGAAGACTATTCAGACAACAGAACTCAATAAAAGCTAGAAAATCCAAATGAAATATTACAACTGTTTGGGAAATATACTTCATAAATGTGTAAGACCTTGGAATGGCTTAAAATACCTTACAAGCATGCAGAAGAACTGGATTTCCTGACAAAGATCCTGATTTACTAACTTTCTGCAAAAAACTGTTACCTCTGAATGACAGCATATACTGATTAGTGGGAGGAGGTCATGCAGGTTAAAACATTTACTCTTTATAAACTCATCCAAGTTTATAGTTAATAAGATTCATATACATAACACAGGCAGAAGAATAAACATCAAAGGGAAAGTGACTATAATGAAACAAGAAAAATTCAGGAAATTAGGAGAGAGAGTAAGATTTTGAATGCAGACCCTAAAGGATAATAACAACTACCATTGAAAGTATATTCTAAGAGCTAAGCTAACACAAGAATGGAGGGAGGAAATTTTACCAGTCACGAAGGCTGTAAAAACATAGATAAAAAGAGCTGGAATTCAGAGAAAATTGGAAAAAGAACCAAAGTATTGTAAGCAAATAACTAGAGAGGGAAGTGTAGTAGATTGGGATGAGGCCAAACAGAAGTTTGGTCTGCAGGTTAGAGACTGCCTTCCTTAGCAGTGATTGCTAATTGAGTATAAGCAAAGAGAAAGGCATAAGGGAATCCTAAGTGAAAGACATGCTCTGGTAGAGTTTTTAGTTGAGTCTAGAATCAAAGCTGCTGTTAAAATAGAGAAAATGAATAGGCCATTTGAAATATTGCATGATAACTGTAAGAAATACTCAGATAAGGTAAGAAAAGATTGGAAAGAGAGAGTGCAAAAGTAATTTACAAAGGAACAATGGGATGATATCTGTATGGCTCCTTAGTATGCGATAAAGTCCAGAAGGCTTAAGATATTTGCTTAGAAATGTTTGCATAAGTGCTTTTCTACATCAAGCAGACTAGATAATTTTTCCTCATGGAGATAGCAAATGCAGAAGGTGTGATATTAAAGAGAGAGATAACTGGGAACATGTTTTTGGAGGTGTAACAATCTGGCAGATTTTAAAAATTCCCTACAAGAGTATTTTGTCAGAAATGTTAGAGAAGCAAATGTCTGAAATTCCATTTACACAGGAAAGTATTGATGAATGTAAAGGAGATAATATAACTAGAAATACAATCTTTAGAAAAAGGAGAAGAGCAAAGAGAAGACAAATCACAAATGTATGATACTATAAAAATAGAATATGTAGGAGGCATTACAAAAAAACTGTAAAGACACTTTTAAGATCCTCAAAGTATGTACTAATGACCCCCATTTTAAACGAATGAAGAGAACAACCTTAAGTAAAAAGATGGACAATAACATATTATACTGTGAGAAAACAGATAATGCTGTAGGAAAACAAAACCTCAATAGGAAAGCAAAACTGCATTAGGATGGCAGTTCCCATCAAACCACTTTTTTATGTGGAAAACCATTTTAATGAATTTGTATGATAGCATCATCGACAGTCTTTCCTGGCATGCATTAAGTACCTGTGCAATTAATCTGCATCAAGTTAATTGAAGACTTTCCTTTTCTCAGAAGCTCTTTGACTATGAATTGTAGAGTTGCAGGTAGGGTTTACAGGGGGAAGATGGATGGGGAAAAAAGAAAGAAAGTAAAGATGAGGTAGACCGGGGTGAGGTATATGTAGAGATAAGCAATTTGTTTATCATTTCTCTAGTCTCTGTGAAAGGTCAGTTAAGTTTATCAAATCTCCTTTCTGACCAAGTGTTGTTTTTTGCTTTTCGTGAGATTATGTCTCCTAGATTGTCTCCTGCAAAACTGTGAAAAGCTGAAAATTTTCATTTGTGACTCAGAAGTCAGTGTTTCCCAAGGCATAGATTAGCTTTCACATAACCATTATGGAGATTTTTATTTCTTGTTCACTTAAGTGCACATTTCAAATTTTAATCAAATACATTTGACTAGTGATGAGTTTCTAGGACAACCCATTGGGGGGGTACACATAGGACATTAGACTCCCAAAACTCTAAAAGGAGCATTAAAGCATTGTATTCATATAACTAGAGTCCCGGCTGGGTTGTCTAATGCAATATATATTGTATAAAATATTTCAATGTATGTAATCACTAAGGTGTAGTTTAAGGAAATTCATATGGTTTAGAATGCATCTTTAGTCTAAACAGATTTCCCTTATAATTGTTAATGAAAAATACATTTTAATCACTTGCATTTTCATAATGAGATGTAATACCATTTTGATTTTATGTACATATTTCCTTAAATCCTGACTATAACAACATTCATCTTGCTTTTACAGTGTTGCTTTTTTGGTGCTATTACTTTTCACTACAACTACACGATTCTACATTTCTTGGGACATCCTTCTAACACTTTTCACTATTATGGAGAGAAATCATGTAGCACATATATAATGTATTTACTTTACCTTTCAGTGCTTTTCATCTGAGGTAAAAGAGATATTAACCCAAACAAATACCCAATTTTTAATGTCTACTGATTATCACTATGGGTATGGTATACTTACTACCAGCATGTACTTTCTTTATCATCACTACTATTTATTACGTCCACTTATTTTAAATTTGGTGCTCTCAGCCACTCTTCCAAAAAGCATTTTATGAACAATCATCCATGCCTGTGATATTGCCTTGTGGCAATACATCACAAAAACTCCACGCAATCCTCTTCTAGCTGCTGCTCTGTTTTTAATATATAACCTTCTTTGCCTGTCTGTCCTCATTATTTATTCATTTATTTATTAATAGGTTCATAGGTTGTTCCTAGGCTAACAACCACTAGGATTCTTGCAAGTCTAGCCTCTGTCCATAAGGGCTGCGGGTGTCAGATAGGGGATAAATGTATGATTTCTCATCAAATTATCAAGGTTTTGTTTGACAAGGGTCAGTGATGCACTCTGTTTTACATGGAAGGGGATCTTATTCCATACACAGGGATCTTTTGGGACACATATCTACCTTTCCAGCATGTTCTGTTTATGTCACAAGCAAAGTTCTGATCCCTGGATCTAGTGTTTCTGCTGGTGTTTTTTTTTTTTTTTTTTTTTTTTTTTTGCATATTTCCAACAGATCCATCAGGGCTGGGTTTAAGGAAGCCCTAAAGCCAGGGAAAGATTCCCTCTTTAAAAGCCTGTCGGAAACTGAATATAGAGACAGCCTTTAGATGATTGGTGAATGACAGACTGTCCATGCCCTGAATTGTTCTGGTGACAAACCTTTGTGGGTGTTCTAACTGTTGCAAGTATCTGGTTAAGCACATGCCAAAGGGGGCATTATACTCAATGATAGGTCTGATAACGGTAGCTTGACTTCTTGGGTCTTGTCTGTGAGACAACCAGCAATCCAGTGATTATAGGAGTTTATGCCTAGTTCAGGGGGCTTGCCAACAATGCCTGAGTGGGGCATTGTATTGTACTGAATGTCCTGGACAGGTCAAGATACACAGTGTGCACTGCTTTACCCTCATCCATTGCCTTGGTGACCCTCTCAAAGAAGTCTACTAGTTTAACTAGAAGAGTGGTGCTGTAATTTCCTTGTGCCTGGATGCCATATCTTTACCTGCAAGCTGGGTAACACAGAATGATTTTCTTACCATCTTAGTTATGTGTTGGTCAGCGTCTAGATTGCTGTCTACATATGTTCCTAGATTGCTTATTACTGGGTCAACTCTTGGGGGTATTTTTATGAGTGGAGTAATTTATTGGGGTAGACAGTTTCCCAAAGGGCATTATTATGCATTTTATGATATTGAGTTTTTGGCCTTTGCCTTGGCACCAGTCATTTGTCTGTGTTAAACCCTCTTGCAAGATGCTGGTTTCTTGGGGGGAATCTACAATAGCTCCCAGTTTAAAGTCATCTGTGAACTCGGAGAACCAGAGGCCTTGAAAATTAGCCTTGACTTTCAAAAAGTAAATGCCGAACAGGAACAGACCCAGCACAGAGTCCTAATGTACTCCTCTGGTGGCTGGTCTCTTGCTAGAGGTGGTCTTACAGAGGTTGACTTCTTCTGTCTTATCTGTGAGCCAACCAGCAATCCAGTGAGTTATGCAGGGATTTATGCTTAGCTCTGAGAGCTTGTAAGCAATGCCTGAGTGGGGTATTATATTGAATGCTTTGGCCAGGTTAAGATATGCAGTATGCACTGTCTTACCCTCATCCATTGCCTTGGTGACTCTCTCAAAGAAGTCTACTAGTTTAAGCAGGCATGACCTTCCTTGGATGATGCAGTGGTGCAGTAGTCGTGCTGTTGCCTCACAGCAAGAGGCTTTCTGGTTTCATTCTCCGCTGGAGTGCCTTCTATGTGGAGTTTGCATGTCCTCCCTACTTTCGTGTGGGATTCCTCTGGGTGCTCCGGTTTCCTCTCTTGTTACAAAGACATGTGTCTGTAGCGTTCCTCCCTGGCCCTCTGCTGAAAATCGGCTTTATTCCAAGTCGGACTTTTCTGGTTAGAAAATGTTAAATAAATAAATAATTTAAAAAAAAAAAAAAAAAAAAAACAACAAAGCCAAACTGTCTGTAGGTTGCCAATGTCCTTGTCTATCATTTCAAGGATAAGTCCTTCCAAGGCTTTGGATATTAGGCTTCTTAGACCGATGGGTCTGTAATTCCCTGGGTTGGTTGTTGGTCTATCCTTGTGGAGGGGATTGACTGCTGTGGTCCTTCATTCACTTGGAATGTAGTCTGTTTTGGGGTTGTAGGTGAATGGTACCTCAGCTTACGCCTACCATGAAGGCATAAGCCAAGATACCGGATGCACCAGTAAACCTTTTATTTTACTCCACTGTGTTCCTTGTTTTTTTTCTTGGTTATTATTATTATTATTGACATTTGTTGACCGGGAAAGTCCACTGGGCTTGAGACCCATTTTCAGTGGAGGCCTGGGGGAAAGCTCCAAGTTACATGAAAATCATTACATGAATTTGTAAGAAAACAAAATTATAATTATAAAGCAAGTGAAATAATACAGAAAACTATCTAAACAGCAAATATGTTGTAAAAAGGCACAATACAGTAACAATGGAACATTAGCATGTAGGAAAATTATACAGTTAGAAATATTTAACAATACAACTCAATTTTATTTGGGGGGGGGAGTAGGAAAAGGGAAAGATGGAATTAGAAAGTTAAACTTAAAGGTAAGACAGATATAGTTAGAATCTTCTAGCTAGGTAGTGGGAATAAGTAGATTATAGATGGCATATATTTAATGGTAGTATTAAAAGTAGAAAGTGACAGAGAAGAGAAAATGAGTTAAGATGTTTGTATTGATGTGTGGAGTGGACTACGATACTAAAGATTAGGGATAACTCGTATGGTGTAACAGCATAACATATACATAAGAATATTTGCTACGTGAAACAGTTTTGCTAGATTAATAAGGCTGCGGATATGTGTTGCATGTGCAGCTGGGGTTATCAGTGAGATGTTGTTTTAGGTTTCTTTTAAAGGAAATTATGTTGTTTAATTCTGTAACTGATGATGGGAGGGTGTTCCATAGCATAGATATGGAATGGGAATAGAGCCAGCTACCTACTCTTTTACTAGGTTTTGATACTAAAGAGTGTAGATTTTTGGATGATACGTAAAGTTTAAAATTTTTCAGGGAAGAGCAACACTTGGGTTTATGGGCAAAGGTAAGTTGTGTGTAATGTAGGTAATGTCCAAATTCTAGCCAGTTACGTTCTTTAGTGGCCTGGCAATGGTGTGTGTGATTTGGTTGGGCTGATGCAAATTTTGCAATCTTATAATAACAGGACTGTAATTTGTGTTGCAAAGAGTTGTGGAGATTGATGAAGATAGGAGACCCATATAGTAAGGTTGGAAGGAGAAGACTTTTTGAAAGATTTATTCGGATGGATTTGTCTAAGTATTGTTTGTTTCTGGAAAGTTTGCCTAATTTAAAGTGTCTTTTTTATTGAGTTATTAATATGCAAGTGAAAGCTAAGTTTGATGTCAATAGTAATTCCTAGCAGTTCGGCCTGATTTACTAACTCTATTGGGGTTTTGTTTATGGACAATATAGTAAAGTCTGTGGGAACAGGTTTAGATCCAAAGATGAGTAGTTTAGATTTATTAGGGTTAAGTAATAGCTGTGATTGGTTTAGCCAGAGTTCTATGGATGTAAGGGCCTTTTGTGTTAACTTTTGGAGGTCAGAGAATTTATTGGAGGTACAGATTATGGTTGAATCGTCTGCATATTGTATGGTAGTACAGTCAGAGGGAACTTTATTTAGGTCATTTATAAAAATATTGAATAGTAGGGGTCCATAGAGACCCCTGGGGCACTCCTATGTTATTTTGGAGAAAACTAGAGAGGTTATTCTGCCATTTTATGGATTGCTGTTGGTTTTCCAAGTAACTAGTGAACCAGGTTAGGGTGGCATCAGAGCATCTTAGTGAGTGGAGTTACTGGATAACTTTGATTTGGCAGACTGTGTTCTATGCTTCTGAGAGATCCAGTAACAGGACTGATGTAAGTAGGTTACTATCTAGGGCGTTATAGATGTAATTTGTGAAGGAGACTAGGGCAGCAATGGTACTGTGGGATGGTCGAAAACCATGTTGTGAAGGGGATAGTAGGTTGTTGCTGGTTAGATATTCAACCAGTTGTTTGTGGATGCATTTTTCCATTATTTTAGATAGAGGGGGCAGTATGGAAATGGGTCTAAAATTAGATCGGTCATGAGGGTTTCCACCTTTATGAAGTGGAGTGATTACTGATTGTTTCCAGAGCTGGGGGACTGTGTGTTCTGCAAGTGATTGGTTTATAAGGATACTTACTGGGAAACATATTGCCTTAGCACTAATTTTAAGGTATTATGGGGGAGATTATCAGCGGATAAGGAGCCTGGTTTCAATTTGCCAAGTAATATTTGTATTTGAGAGGTTGCTACAGGTTGGAAGTTAAAAGATGGTATGGAGCTGATATTGCTTTGAGGTATGATGTATGGGTTAATGGGGATTGCTGTACTGCATGCATTTACTAATGTAAAGATAATATCAATAAAGTTTTTATTAAATATTTCACTGATTTTAACTGGGCTTTTGTCTGGAAATGGAGATGGGTTTTGGGTGCTGCCAGGATTTAGTAATGAGTTGACAGATTTCCGAATTATTACTGTGGGTGTTTATTTGTTGGGAGAAGTGAGTCTTTTTGTCCTGATTAATGGCCTGTTTTGCTTTGTTTCTAAGTATTTTGAAGGTGGTTTCATTGGGTGGGGTCTTATCTTTTCTCCATTTGTGCCATGCTCGGTCTCTGTTAATCAGTAGTTGTTTGGTTGATTTAGATAGCTAAGGAGCATGGTTATGTTTAACTCTCTTTTTTATTATGGGGGCTATGGAGTTAAGGGTATCTAGGAAGACAGTATTGAAATAATGTACTGCTTCATCTAAGGGAAGATATTTCAGAGGGTTCCAGTTAAGTGTTTGTAATAGGTTGCAAAAGTGAGACTAGCTAAAACTGGCTAGATTTCTGCTATATATGTATGAATGAATGCTTGGAGTGGAGGTTGATAGTCTATGTATCAGGGTTGGTAAGTGGTCACTTAGTGTGTTCGGAAGGGTGTTGGGATTGGAGTAGGATTGGAGTAGTACTGTGGGTGGGATACTAATATCCAGTCTGTTGTATGTGTTGGGGTTTGTATAATTTGTGTAAATTTGAACAGATTGATGGAGTTTGTGGAGTTGCTTTGTGTTAGTTTTAAGCCAATTTATATTAGTGTCACCGAGGATGATGGTTTCTTTTGATGTAGTGGAATGGTCTGCAAGGTAGCTAGCCTAGTATTTACATATGTAGAGATTATATTATGGTTTTATAATCACCTTGAGATAATTCATAAAGGTCTGAGTACAGAAATATTCTGTTGGCAGTCGGTGTGTGTGTGCGCGTGTGCGTGTGTGTGTGTGTGTGTGTGTGTGTGTGTGTGTGTGTGTGTGTGTGTGTGTGTGTGTGTGTGTGTGTGTGTGTGTGTGTGTGTGTGTGTGTGTGTGTGTGTGTGTGTGTGTGTGTGTGTGTGTGTGTGTGTGTGTGTATGCATGTGAGTGTGGTGGTCTACATTCTGCCCTGGACTACTACTGACAAGTTGGTTGTGTCTAAAGAACACAGACACAGTGTTGGCCCTCCAGTCATTCCAATGCACATTACTGGCATGGTGCCACCCCCAGCTTCACAACCCTTGCTAGTATATGACAAATTTCAGCTACCATTGAATAGCCTCCCACAGTGTTACATTCAGTGTTGCACTCCATTATGTAAATATGCAGGAACAGGTATGCAAGCTTATCACTGCTTTGTTTTGAAGATGACTAAACCTGTTTTAATTTACATATGCTATATAACAAAGTTCATGATATACATGCATTGCAAGAATTTGCAATATACATCCTGTTTGCAAAGTAAAGGTGAATATACTATATCAAAACAAAATGTGAAACAACAAAGGACTGTACTACACAAATGACTGCACAGCAAGACCACTAGATCCAGCAGGGAAGATGTTGATAGACACAAAATCACCAGTAAATATACCAATAAATGACGTTTATAACAAATTTAGACTACAGCCCAAATTACAGAAAGTATCTCGAAGGATACATCCAATGAAATGTTACTCCAAAGGAAGAAACCTGTGGGAGTGACAAGCTGAAGCTAACTAAATACATTTTAATGTGCCTGAAAGATATGCAGACAAGTCACATGAGAGGTAATCCAAATACGGAATACCATAAAAAGTTATATGTGTAAAAAATGACTTAATAAACTGTTATGTGACCACAGCAATTTAAACTAAAGAGAAAATGTCAAAGAAAATTGTTCATTGATAGTAAAGTAATTCTAGAAGACCAGAGTTACAGAGGAATGTTGTTTCATCTTAAAGAAACCAAAAATGAGAAATGACTGACATTATTGAAAGGGTGTCTAGAAGAGGAGCTTGAAAACTGTGAAGTGATAAGTATTACTATGGTGAAGTAGGTAGTAGTGTCACCAAACCACGAGGGTCTCCAGTCTGGTTGTGGTTGTTATGCCTTCTGTGTAGTGTCTGCATGTTTTCTTTGTGTTCTTGTGGGTTTCTCTTGGTGCTCTGGTTTCCTCCCTTTTCCAAAGACATGTAGTAGGTGGACTGGTAAACAGTCTGTAGGTGTGCTTGCTTAGATACATGGACCTGGTCCAATACACTGGGTCCCTCTCTGTTCCAGGACATAAAAGTAGTTTACAGGTCAGTAAAGAAGGAAAGACACATGACACTGTTGCCGATGACATGATAAATGGACTTAATGGAGTAAGGATAGTTTTCATAGTAGACTTAAGGTAAGTTACCACCAATCTAAACTACACTGAGAGAGCCAGAGCATTATGAAGGATACCTTTCAAAGTGCCCTCATTTTGCAAAATGTCCCTGATTCTGTATCATAGTTTTGTTCTGTTCCTCATATTTTTTTCTGGTAAATCACTGCAAATTATAGTCAGTCAATAATCTCAGGTATTAGAGTTTCATACTTCAGCTCCCTCCTACACCTACACTCTGACAGCTGATTGGCTAGCCCTTTAGATGGAAATCAGCAGGCAGAGAGTAGATAACTTCAATACATTCTTGCCAGCTTAATGGGAAAGCAGCTCTGAGGCTTCAAAGGAGCAGAAATTTGCAACAGGCTTCAATTCTGGCAGATAAATCTCAATAGAGCAAGCCTTCCACATGTAAAATGCTGCCTTTTAAATTATTTTTGATGTATTTGTTTTTATTTTCTGAAGAATACTGTAAATTTTATTAATATGAGAAGTTTCTGGGCAGAAACTGCAATTTTTAGAAAGGGGATGTTTTAGGGAGAAAACTATATTGCTTTTGAAATATTTTTAGCTGAAATGTAAGGATTTAATGACGAGGAAGTCCTATTATATACATAAATTTATGTTTGGGTGTTTTGATACTTCTGTACATTTCATGACAACTTAATTTCATTATTTTACTGCTTGAGACATTTTGTTTGAAGGTGCTATATTTAAGCATCTGGAAGTGTATTACATGGCAAGAAATACATTTTATGTTTGGTCTTGTGTGCACTTTGTAATAACTTACTTTCATTTCTTGTTTTCTTTCAATGTACTTTTTGTGAAAGGGACTTAGAGGTCTGACAATGTTTTTTGTGTGTAGTTTGTGCTTTTGTATTTTGACAGATGTTATGGAAAAGCATAAATGTGTGTGTGTGTTGCTTGTGGGAATTTTGTTTGACAACTTACCTTCTAAATAACTCTCCCCAGCAGAGCTTACTGATAACTGGGCTTCTTCTTCAGCAACAGCATAGTTTTTCACACTGGTTCAGCTGTTTCTTTTCCCTCTGTACATAAAAAGAAAAAAGAAAAACAAAATAATAGGTGCCCTTGCCTCAAACACTGCCTCGTCCATTAATGGATGACTGCAGAGGCCAATTATTAGTCTTCAGACTACTTAAACATTTCTCCAGGTTCCCTTGGTGTAGTCCCTTCTGCCACCATGGACCAGGCATTAGCCACATACACTGTGGCTATTCCACTGTCCAATCCAGGCATGGGAAAACCATATTCTTTGGGTCTTGGAGTTTCTCTGGGAGGATATTTTCGAAGGGGCAGCGAAAGAGACCTCTTGCCTGGGAGTAAATGTCATCTCTCTGTCAGTCGCCTTACAGGGATGTTCCTAGAAAAAAAGAAACAAAAGGTTAGGCATTGCTCTTCCAAAGGCATTTTGCCTGCTTATAAAGATGATTTTGTTACCTTAGCCAGGCGTTTATTGCAGAGTTTAGTATCCTGGAGAGCAGAATCCATGCTAGTAGACTAAGTAGTTTAATATATTCCTGAGGAAACTATCTCAGAGGATTCTGACATAGACAGGGCTTTTTCTTTGTCTGGTTCTTAGGCCCAAAAGTCTGATTCAGAAGAAGGTCTGTCCTCTCCAGCTCTATTAGAGGAGTTTAAACTTTCTAAGACTAGCCCCAGGATGAATGATGTATTTTTCTGGGAACAAATGGATGTTTCCCCTAACTTGAGAAGATATTAGGATTAAATGCAAGTGGATTTACCTCATGCTGCACACATTCCTCCTATTATTAGTGTCAGCGATGCAGCAGATAGGAGGTATCAGTGGTGCACACTTGCTCTTGATGTAGAAGGCTGTGAGTTCTATTCCCAGACCAAAAAAATGGTTTGTGACACTATAAAGGGGGAGGATTGCTGCACTGCTGAGTGCGTCATCCTTCTGATGAGATGTTAAACCAAGGTCCCATCTGCTGTAGTTGGTGGTAGCTGAGCTGGATGTATGCCTTTCTCTATGTAGCACAAATATGCAGATAAAAAGGGAAAGAATACACTGATGATGACTGCTACACCCCCAGCACTCCCAGATTTTTTGTGCAGTCTATCTTGTCTAAAGATACTGTATCCTTGGGGAAGGATTTCTTGGTCTGTTGTGTATTGTTTTAGTTAATGATACCCAGTACTGTTTCATGGCTAGTCCATCATAACTACTCCTCCAATTATGTTCAAGCTAATATAGTTCAAGTCCTTTATGCATATTTAGCTTGTATGTTCTTATTTAGTAGAGGTGTCTCTTGAGAAGAAGTATTGGATTGCAACTCATAACTTTTGAATTGCCAACTCCTGAACAGGGTTTTCATATACTTGTTGCTAAAACTGTTCTTGAGTTGTGGCATAACTTATGGAAATTGTAGTGCACTGTGATTATGCTCTGAAACTGGAAAAAGACAAACTTATTAAGCATGTTTCTAATTTAATAAAGGTGCTTAATAAAATGTTATTAACATCTGTTAGTGCTATTATGCTGTAGTCTTGCACTTTTGCATAAACAGCATCCACCAAGGAGCAGCAGCAGGAAGCCAAATAGCTTTAAAAGCTGTAATACACTTTACACTGCCACTCAAGTTTTTGTGTGTGGCAGCATGCAGTGTGTTACAGCTTTAAAGACTGTTAGGTGATTCAAGATGCACTTTACTTTTAGTTGCTGTTTCTGAGACACTGCTAAGTGTGTTACTATGCTCTTATGGCTCTTTTTTCCCCTGCATCTCATAACATATTAGAGTAAAAATGTACTACAAAGAATTAGATGGCAGCTTAAGTATGTTACAGCTATCAAAGTTATAAAACATTTAGCCCTCCAGTCCTACACTTTCTGTTTTTTGTTTCTCTGTAACTTGTAGTATATGGAACATGTAAAACTTCATGTGCTACAATGAACTGTGATCGAGTTTCTGTGATTATAGACAAGTATATATTTTCTTGACATGGATGTCAAGAATCACCTCTCAAGGTTCCTTTCTTGGGGTTAATTTCTTGAAATCAGTCTCTCAAACATGTAACAATTTGGTTAGAATCAGAAACTTGGTAATAATCCTCTATGTTGCAAGCAATATGAAATATTTAAGAATACATTGCCATAGCATCATTCTGTGCTACTAGAGTTGACTGCATGAGTTTTATTCTTCTTGTAGCAGTTTGAAAATACGGAAGCTGAAACACTAGAGAATTCCTCTTTTACTTCTGCACTTGAATTACACATAGAGCTATGGTAAGTTCCCAGGAATGTGTCTTTCAGTTCACTAGCCTCCCTACAATGCTTCCCACTTATACATTTCCTTAAATCATTGATACATTTTAGGATGTCTTTACACAGACTCCCTCCTTCATTTTGTAACTACTGCTGCTTTTTTCCTAGTTGTAGTCAGTGTAATATGAGATTTCCACTGTGAAGATCTGAAAAGCAAACTAGAATTTCTTCTATAAGGTTATGACTAGTATTCCATCCCTGTCAGACTAGAGGGACAGTACAAATACGTTTAATTGGACTCTTGAACTTCACCTAGGCAGTATAGAGTATCATTAAGCTGTATAATAATTATACATATTTACAAAAATAATTTCTCTCTGGTCCAAACTCCTCTAGTTCAACCTATTCTTGTATTTCTGGGCATTTGATGAAATGCAGCAATCCACTATCTCTTGTTAGTAATATTGTTATAGGAAGCAAAAGTGCCATCTTAAATAGAAATATCCTGTTTATGTCCCTGATGTGTAGCAAATTGCAGTTGTGGTACCTTTTTATAATGGTGGTCTCTCCATGTCTCTATGGTGGTTAGAACATCTTTGTAGCTTGCACAATGCATCCTTGTGATTTCTACTGAAATGTCAGAGAAGTTAAAGTCTCACTTTATTCTTCCACTGTTGAGCACATCATTAAATATAATGTATTTTTCAACATACGCCTCACTAGGCACATAAACCAACCTGAGAGACTTCAATGCGTCTTCATTAAAAAGAACTCCAGGTCTCAGTATCCTTAGTTACACTGAAAGCACCGTCCATCTTCTTAGTGACATATAGATTCCCGAGGGGTGATCTCTGCCTAGCCTTCCATGCTGTGATTGGCCAAACACTCCTTTAACTCTTTCTCCTAAAGAGAACTATTGATAAAGTCAATCTAGTCAGTCTAAACTCAGTCTAGAGACTTAAACCTACAGTATCACAGCAACAATACCATATAGCATGACAGATACCTCACCCAACATATCCTCCATTTCTGAAAAAGTTTGCCCTTACCTGTCGTGCAGAATAGTTTTCCAGCAATGTTAGAACTAGTCTGGATGACTGCATGGGTGATCACAAATTTTATGGTTAAGAATTCCAATCCAGTAATATACCTCATCATTATTGCATCTTTCTTTCTTTCATTAGTATAAGCCATAATTATTTCATCCTTCTGGACAACAGCTCTGGCCTACAAATACTGTTGATTATGAAAAATAAATCTTTTGCTAACCTAGTAAAAAAAAAAGGGGAATATCTCTATTTATTTAGTTTGTTTCCCAGGCTCCAGAGAGCACCCCTGCACTACTAGGCTATAACTCATAACACACTTTTCAGCCATGTAACCTGGACCGGAACACCAAAGGTGGAGGTGTGTCCATATTCATTAAGGATATCCACACCTCCAGGCTAGTTGCTTAGCATAATGCATCCGAGGTTATCAAAGTGCAACTAACTCTGGGCAAAACTGCAATCCAAATTGTAGCTTGCTACAGATGCCCCACCATGCCCCAGTATTCCCACTCCTCTTTTCTTGATGTACTGGAAAATATTAGGGTTCAACAAAACACCCTAATAATGGACGATTTCAACTACCCCACCATTAACTGGGAAAACTACTCATGTACCAACTCCTTCACTCAACACTTTCTGGAATTCATAAACTCCAATGCCCTGGATGAACTTATCACCCCCCCCCCCACCAGGGGCAACAATATCCTAGATCTAGTCATTATCAGCATGAGTGACTGGTGTTCCACACCTGAAGTCAATGCCTCATTGGTCCGATCTGACCATAAGCTAATCACCCTAGATATCAACATCCTACACCCCCCCCCCATTAAGGAAACCAAGGTAAAAAAATTCTCCAAAGCCAACTTCATGCTTCTTAAGACAGAAGTGTTGAACTTCATGACACTCATGCAGATGGACAATACAGTTACGACTACTGAATCCTACACAATTGCACTTTATAAGCACTTACACGAGTGCATGGATCATGCTATCCCAAAGAAAACCAAGATGTTATCCTCCAAAAAAAGGAAGCCAATCTGGTGGTCCCCTGCCATAAACAAATTGTACAACAGAAGGAAGAAACTGTTGCAAAAGACAGTAAAATCCCATGAGTAGAGGAGCTCCCTGGTCAGCCTCAGCAAGAAGCTGTGATCCCTGATAAAATCTTCCAAATCTAGTTACAAAACCAAAATCACCACTGATTCTAAAGACAACAACAAAGCATTCTATAACTATGTCAAGAATCTCAATGGCAACACTCAGATCTTCTCTGAGTTACAGCACAATGGCACTAAATATACAGACCCAACTGATATTGCCAACATCTTGGCAGATAGGTTCAGTGCTAACTTTACCCCCCTCTCACCCCCCTAAAGGGCCCATCTCTATACCGGAAGAATGCAAAGTTCCTGTAATCACGGCTGCACAGGTAAAAAACACACTCTCCAATGTCAAGAATGCATCCATGGGACCAGACAACATCCCAGGCTGCATTCTACACAAACTACAAAATGAACTGGCACCCCAACTAAGTACCATGTTCAATCATAGCCTCATCTTAGGCTTTGTGCCTGCTGAATGGCACACAGTGATGTTTATCCCATTCCACAAGGGGGGGAGCCACCACAGACCCCAGGAACTACCACCCCATTAGCCTGATGAGCCTGGTCAAGGCCATGAAACGTATCATAATGGAACTTATAAACAAAGACATTGGTAATCTCCAAACTCTGGACTCCACCCAGTTCGGGTTTGTAAAAGGCAGATCATGTCTCCTAAACCTGATAGACTTCTTTGAAGCAGTCACCAAAGCCGTAGATGAGGGTAAGGTGGTTCACACAGCCTATCTAGATCTTGCCAAGGCTTTTGACACCATCCCCCACTCTGGAATTATAGATAAACTCACTAAACTAGGTATAAATCCCTATCACAAGATGGGTTGCTAACTGGCTCACTGACAGAACCCATACTGTGAAAGTAGCAGACTCCAAATCCAACTTCAGACCAGTGACAAGTGGAGTACCACAGGGTTCAGTCCTGGGTCCTCTCCTGTTTGGTATCTACTTCTCTGAAGTACAGGCTAACACAGAAGGTCTCTGGCTAACGAAGTTCACAGATGACTGCAAACTAGGAGCCATAATCAAAACTCCTAACGATGTGGACATCCTACAAAAGGGCCTCACTGAGACAGATGCCTGGTGTCAAAGCCATGGCCTCAAGCTCAATGCCAAAAAGTGCATTGTCACCCCCTTTGGTAAAAACTCTGTACCTATGAACTGCAACATAGGCAGTAGTATACTTAACACCGAAAGTGTGATAAGAGACCTTGGGACACAGGTGGACAGTAGTCTCTTCTTTGATAATCACATCACCACAGTAGTCAGGAAATCCTTCCACCTCATCACAAAAGGTTCCTCATCCAGAAAAAAAGAGGTAATTGTTCCCCTCTACTCATCACTCATTAGACCCATTATAGAGTACAATGCCCCTTTTCGTATGTACCTCACAAGACATCTACAACAACTGGAAAGGCCGCAGAAATACCTCACAAAGAGGATTACTGGCCTCAAACAGATGCCCTACGCAGACCGTCACAAAAAACTCCAGCTTTACTCCGTCACATATCGCCTACTCAGAGGTGATCCCTGCCTAACATACAAAGCTATGTCAAACCCAGAGCTGTTGGACATGCTCCACTTAAAGAAATCCCAATCCCTCCGAGCTACACGCTCTAGGGACCTAAATTTTGTCACCACAATAAACAGAACATGCCGGAGGGATAGATTCCTGTCCCAGAGACTTTCCATACTCTGGAATAAACTACCTATCTATATCAAACAAAGCTCCTCATTAGCACTCTTCAAGAAAAATCTTGATGATTGGATGGGAAATAGGAAATTCACCCCGGGGATCACTTCTGTGGCTCTGCTCGACAGTGGCACAGGAAAATCATTTTCTTGGGTGGCAAAAGCCAGGGTACCTTTTTGACTGGGCTTGTATAGGCCCTAGGACCAATAGCCTAGTACCTACCTATGAACCTGTGAACCTATGAATGATGAAATCCCTAAATATATAATGTTTCAGTTATTGCTTGTAGGTCATACTAAGCACTATGTAGGAAATTGCCTGCATCTTTCTCCAGCTTCCATAAATCTGTTTGAGGAAGCCCTTTCTCAAATATTCCTAGACACCGCTAAGAAGAATGTCATATTGCTAGGTGACACTGATATTTTTGGTTAGGATTAGATAAGACAAATGTTGCATTTCATTGTCTCACTAAAGTAATCATTGCGCCAAAAAGGTTGAATCTTTATCCGGGTAATATCGTCTTATTTCATGCCATTCTAACTAATAAAGCATTGATATGTACTAAAATCTGTGCTCATTTTAACTGTGCCACTGGCATGCTTCTCTTTAAAGAAATATGTCATGGGTTACCATGAAAACATGTTCTCTGTATTTAAGAATAATATCTGAAATATTTCAATAAAGTAACATTAATGAGAGATGATTGGATAAATTGAAAAAGAGATGATGTTGTGTTAAATAGAAGCCTCTTGGGGTTGAGAAAAGCTTTGGTTGCTCTGTAAGGGGGACACTGATAAGATGATTAGTTAAAATGTGTCTGTGGGTGATGGGTGGATGGAAAAGTTTGAGTAAATTGCAGCTTATACTGGTCATTGTGTATGAGTTTCAAATTCAAACCAAAAGAGGGTTACACTGAATATGAACATTCATTAACAATCTGTGATATTTAATATGATGAGTCTTTTACTTGCTGGTTATTTTGATGAGTGGATTTGGCTCCCTTTTGGGCAGGAACAAGAGGATAAAATGGACTGACAGGCTGCATGGCATTTTGAGAATTAAAGTGTGCATGAATGACGTAAGTGGATGTATGTGCTTGTGACAATATTACTGAACCATGCTCCTTGAGATATGATTACCAGGAATGGAGGGAGAGTGACTTATTGGATATTATTTACATCACATGAATTGAATCACATTAAATAAATTAACCATTAAAGGATAAACCCTTGAAAATACCATCATGAACATGAGCACAGATATTTAACGGAAGAGCTTGGGTGTAGTTGGAGTAGTAAGGGACAGAGTGCAGGGTAAGCATGGATGTGATTTTTTTGTTTTTATTTTATAGCCTTATGGAAAAGGGGCAGGTATTATGGAAGTTATTAAAGCAGCATTGCAGACATAATTTATGTGAAGATTTATCATGTTACATTGTTATGGAGAAGAGTCCAAGTAGACTAATCTGGAATAAGATTAATGTCATATGTTCTTGAAGACTAAAGAGTTGTGCAACTTATTTATTTAACATTTGTTGACCAGGAAAGTCCAACTAGGACAGAACCTATTTTCAGATGAGGCCCGGGGAGAAACACTCCAGACGTATGTTTTTGGAATGTGGGAGGAAACCAGAGCACCCAGAAGATGCCCACATGAATGCAGGGAGGACATTCAGACTCTGCACAGAAGGACCCCAGCTGAGAATTGAACCAGAGAATCTCTTGCTGTGAGGTGACAATGTTAACTGCTGCACAGTGCGTCACCCATAATGATCAGGTATACTTTTTATTATTTTTTCCATTAATAAGATGCATCTCTCTTATCTGCTCTGCATATCACTGGGTAGTAAAGTTAAGAAATAGAATTTAAAATCCAAACTATATATCATAAGTTATTTTTAACTAAGTAAATGGGTACTCTTTACAATAAAAGGTTATGTTATAGAAAGGAAGCTGTATGTGGTATAACTTCACTGTAGTAAAACAGATTATTTTTTGTATCATGGTTATGATTTATAAGCCATTATCACAAGCAGTGGTGAGAATTGTTTGTATTCAATTGCAAGAGTATTAGCAGATCTAGCCTACCGGATCATTCTCAGCATGGATATAGGAAAGAATATAATACTCTGATAGGAATTTATAGTATAACCGATAAGATCAACATGGGAAAGATTCTTCTAACAGTGGCTATTTTTTAGATTTGAAAAAAGTCTTTAAAACAGTAAAATTCATTCTTCTGTTAGAAAGCTTTAAAGAAATGTATTTTATTTGGACCAATTAGACTGTTCCAAAGTTAGCAATCGGGTAGTATTTTTCAAATCGTACATGATACAACATTTTATGGCAATGTCTGGGTTAAATCAAGGGTTCCTCAGCAACCTGTCCTGAGGACCACATTACTATTCTTATTAAGAAAAAAAAAAATTCTACTTTATTTACTAAAACACTACAGCAGTACCAGGTGAAGGTGCAACACCAAGACCAAAAAACAGAAAAGCACCAAAAATGCACAAGGGGGACTCCAAATCAAAGTTTTTAGCATAGACAAAATGTAATGTTCGCTATTTATCTAACAGACTTCTTCAGAAACTAAATGTTTAGTTTCTGAAGAAGTCTGTTAGACAAATGATGAACTTTGATTTGGAGTCCCCCTCGTGCATTTTTGGTGCTTTTCTGTATTCTATTTGATTTGTTAACACTGCAGGTTCCTCTGTACACTTAGGGTATAAGCCTTCTGAGAATTGCCAAAAATCCATCTGTTGCATGAATGGGAATCCAGGTGGACTTTGGTAAGCCCTGACATTGGCTCCATAGCAATAAATTGTATATTAATGTCAACAAAATGCTTTATATAATATTTGATACAGCCTAAATTCTTCAGAGAGCTAATCTGCTGAAAAGTACTTTTAGGTATGTACAGGATTACACATATTTAGGTATTTAGCTAGTCGTTTCTCTCTTGCTTAGATTTCACACAGAATGATAGCATATAAAGTGCTAAAACAACTAACATTAAGTTACAAACTCACTAGCTTCTTCATCCTGAAGAGAGAGAGAGAGAGAATCATGATGGGAATAAGTCTACTAATATAAAAACTGTAATATAACTTTCCAATAATGACTATACATTCTCCTTATAACTAAGCTTACTGCAAACTAATCTGAATAAAATATACAGATGCGTATAGGCTAGCAGCACCATTACTCTTTCTGCAGTGAGCAAAATGTTACTTATAATATAGGTTCATAGGTAGGTACTAGGCTATTGGCCCTAGGGCCTATACAAGCCTCGCCAAAAAGGTACTCTGGCTGTCACCACCCAAGAAAATTATTTTCCTGTGCCCCTGTCAAGCAGAGCCACAGAAGTGATCCCCTGAGTGAATTTCCTATCCCCCATCCAATCATCAAGATTTTTCTTGAAGAGTGCTAATGAAGAGCTTTGTTTGATATAGATAGGTAGTTTGTTCCAGAGTATGGGAAGTCTCTGGGACAGGAATCTATCCCTCCAGCATGTTCTGTTTATTGTGGTGACAAGGTTTAGGTCCCTAGAGCATGTAGCTCAGAGGGATTGGGATTACCCTAAGTAGAGGATGTCCAACAGCTGTGGATTTGACATAGCTTTGTATGTTAGGCAGAGATCGCTTCTGAGTAGGTGATATGCGACGGAGTAAAGCTGGAGTTTTTTGAGATGGCCTGCGTAGGGCATCTGTTTGAGGCCAGTAATCCTCTTTGTGAGGTATTTCTGCTGCCTTTCCAGTTGTTGCAGATGTCTTGTGAGGTACATACCAAAAGGGGCACTGTATTCTATAATGGGTCTAATGAGTGATGAGTAGAGGGGAACAATGACCTCTTTTTTCCTGGATGAGAAAAATTTTGTGATGAGGTGTGCCACATAGAAGGATTTCTTGACTACTGCGGCGATATGATTATCAAAGGAGAGACTACTGTTCACCTGTGTCCCAAGGTCTCTTATCACACTTTCGGTGTTAAGTAGACTAAGGAAGTCTATCAGGTTTAGGAGACATGATCTGCCTTTTACAAACCCAAACTGGGTAGAGTCCAGAGTTTGGAGATTACCAATGTCATTGTTTATAAGTTCCATGATGATACGTTCCACAGTCTTGCAGATCAGGCTCGTCAGGCTAATGGGGCAGTAGTTCCCGAGGTCTGTGGTGGCTCCCCCTTTGTGGAGTGGGATAACCATCGCAGTGCGCCATTCAGTAGGCACAAAGCCTGAGGTGAGGCTATGATTGAACATGGTACTTAGGTGGGATGCCAGCCCATTCTGTAGTTCATGTAGAACACAGCCTGGAATGTTGTCAGGTCCCATGGATGCTGTGTTCTTGGATTTAGAGAGTGTGGTGTTTACCTGTGCAGCCATGATTACAGGAACTTTGCATTCTTCCGATATAGAGATGGGCCCTTTAGGGGGTGAGAGGGGGGGGTAAAGTTAGCACTGAACCTATCTGCCAGGATGTTGGCAATATCAGTTGGTTCTGTATATGTAGTGCCATTGTGCTGTAACTCAGAGCAGTTCTGAGTGTTGCCATTGAGATTTTTGACATAGCTAAAGAATGCTTTGTGGTTGTCTTTAGAATCAGTTGCAATTTTGTTTTTGTAACTAGCTTTCGAGGATTTTATGAGAGATCTCAGCTTCTTACTGAGGATGACCAGGGAGTTCCTCCAATCATGGGATTTTACTCTTTTTTGCAACAGTTTCTTTCTTCTGTTGTAGAGTTTGTTTATGGCAGAGGACCACCAGATTGGCTTCCTTTTTTGGAGGATAGCATCTTGGTTCTGTTAGGGATTGGATGATCATGCACTCGTGTAAGTGCTTATAAAGTGCATTTGTGGAGGATTCAGCAGTCGTACCTCTATTGTCCATCTGCATGGGTGTTGTGAAGTTTGCCACTTCTGTCTTAAGAAGCTTGAGGTTGACTTTGGAGATATTTTTTACAGTGGTTTCCCTAATGGGGGTGGGGGGTGGGGCAGGATGTGGATGTCTAGGGTGATTAACTTGTGATCGCATCTGACCAATGAGGAATTGACCTCTGGTGTGGAACACCGGTTATTAACCAATAACCTAGGACATGCCTTTAACAAAGGTTTGATTGGAACTTTATCATTTAGTCCAGAGCCAAAATCAGATCTTAACCTAATTATCCATTTACTTTCAAGAAATTTGGTGGTATTTCATATGTCACCTCTTCTTTGGCTAACTTCCACTTTACCTATGACTAAAAATTTAAAACTATGTGTAACAGAAGTTTCTTTCACATATTTAGAGAGGACAATATTCATAGAACCATTTCTGATACTGCACAGATGTTCCCTTATACGAAAATGTCTGTCACTGTTTTTCAATCCCATCATCTTTTTCACCATAGGGTAGATTGTATCTCCATAATCTGACAACCTACAATGACAGCAGGCAGCAGCCACTGACTTCTTCTCTGGAAACAGTCTCAGTGTTTTACTTCCACTGAACTACTCATATTTGCACTAAATATAATCCTTTAAAGACCCCTTCATTGTCTACTTAAAATTACTTTTATACAAAGTAGCTTAATAACTGTTTTTAAGTTATTAAAAGCAGCAGTCCTTAAACAATTTCAAGACTTACTCCTAAACTGTTCCTCAGATGTGAAAGTTGTCAGGACAGTCTATCAACTCCTCTCATCCAGAAGCTACATGAAAGCTTTCATATTTTACTTTCTGTAGTTATATACTGATAAAATCAACATTTCATTGGTCAAAAATTATAGCATTTAATTTTTTAATTATGGTTGCAATATACCTCATCTATGCTTTTAATGTGAAGATTTCTCTTACAACTAACACTGGAAAACACTCTCACTTTAGCAGCTACATCTATTTTTTAAATACTTTACTGGCATCTGCAAGACAGTCTCAGAATCTAAAACTGTGGGTGGTGACTCACACTGAAAACAGCAGGAAGTGTGTTGCCTGTCTTACATCATGCAGACAGATGCACATTCCTTTATAAAATGATGCAAAATCAGAGTACTAAAAATTATGAGACCTTCATGATCTGTGGCAAGGAAATGAGAATCTAGAATCTGAAAGGTACAGAAAACTATTCATGGATCATAAACTGAAAATCGTTTTGCACTCTTACACCTTAAGAACCCAGGATCAGCTGTTTATATCCTTGAAGTTCTCTTCTTTATTCTAGTGCTAGGAGAGAAAGTCTGTCTTCATTAAGGTGACATTTGCATGATGGAATCATCTGCCTGCATGTATTGAGAAGGAGCAAAATGAATTAGAGTCTGGGTTTAATGTGGGCTATATCAAATCTTTCTGTAGAACTTACTACTTTAGGATCATTGAGCGATTACTCTCATGAGTTGCTTCATTCAAATTATTGCATATCAGTACCTTGCATAACTTCTTGCCCTGGTGATTTATTATATTAGATTAAGTGTTCTCTTTAGCTAACACTGTGTGTGCATCTCTCTTGTCAATAGATGGTTTCCTATATTCCTATCTATTTTTCTTTTATAAATTATTCTTTATATAGAATTGGACTGATTAAGTAATTAGTGATTGAGCCTGCTGGCATGGGTCATGGCTGAAAAGGGTCCCTAGAACAGCCTATCTTCTTGGTTAACAATCAATCAAACAAGCAAACAGACAGACAAACAAAAAACAAATCAACACTGCACTGTGTGCCATCTTCTAACTACAAGCAATGATGTAATATACGTGGACATGTCCTTGTTAGAGCATTTTAGTTTACATTCCCTGAAGGTCAGTTATGATGCATTGGGATTTATTCTCACGTTTCCAATATAGTGCAAGTGAAGGGGAGGAGCAAAAAAGCTTGCCAATACGTTACAAATGATAGATGATACAACTTAAAAATGTCAAACAAATGATCATTTCAACTCTACATAAATCAGTTTACCTAAGTCACACAAACAGTAATATAGAACACTTCTAATATTGCAATGCCACACTGTAATTTCTGCCAATTTTTTTATTTAGTGTGGATGGACTTTGGCATACATTTGAAACTACTGCAGTTGTGTCTTGGTAGGCTGAGTTTGTGAGTACATTTAGCACCACTGCAGTAGAGATACAGTAGGTAGAATTTGTGAGTACATTTGACACTACTGCAGTAGTAAAATTGTAGGTGGAGTTTATGAGTACATTCGACACTACTGCAATGGTGATATGGTAAGTGGAGTTTGTGAGTGCCTTTGACACTAATGCAACAGTGTCACTGTGGACATAGTTTCTGAGTACATTTCTCAGTAGTGTAGTAGTGCTATGGTGGATGGAGTCTGTAATATGTTTAAGACTGCTTCACTACTGTCATGGTGGAACAAAATCTGGAGTATGTTTGACAACACTGCAACAGAGGCATGGTGTAGTGCTTTCTTTGGGACTTAGACAAAAGTTTATATGGAGAGATAGACTATGAAAAGTATAAAGGCTTTATGGTAGTGAACTTGGAGAGTGGTAAAAGATTATTACCCCAGTGTTCATGTCAGAGTACTGAATAAGATAAGCATGAACATTTT
This sequence comes from Protopterus annectens, assembly GCF_019279795.1. Classification (NCBI taxonomy): domain Eukaryota; kingdom Metazoa; phylum Chordata; order Ceratodontiformes; family Protopteridae; genus Protopterus; species Protopterus annectens. Next base: position 373,233,876 of record NC_056726.1, on the reverse strand, counting down.
GTCTGCCTTCAAAATACTAGTTTGCTAAGTTAATACAAGTAGATAGTCATAGTACAGATGGTAGAAGAAAGGACTGATACTTCTGTAATTAGGCTTCTTAGAATATCAAGTTCTGTTTAAGTACAAGCAGCCTTTTTTTATCTAAAACCATTTCAAAGATAAACATTCTCTTTTCTCTATGTTATTTTTTTTAGAATTTATGTAATGTACTGCCATCTGCATGCATGAGGGTGGGTGCATTTTGGGGAAGGTACACCTCCTTGCAGAAAAATGTTAAATGATCTTAGAAGTACCACTCTTGTTGGAGAAAATATTTCGGGATACTGCCTGAATTAACATCAGCTGAGTGTATCATGCATTACTGCAATGATGAGCAAAGGCAAGCAAAATTATCAGCCAATGTACTGGCATGGACTGAGCTAATGATTAATAATTTGTAAATTGATTTGACTGCAATAAATCACCAGTCATGCTGATAATACTAAAATGTATGAGCACAAAATATTTATATAGTTTAGTTGTCTCTTGCATGTTTTAAGTAAATGTACAATTGAAACACCTGTTGCAATGTTTGTGCAGTTTACTTTTTGTATAGCTGCCATCAGAACTAAGCAGTACCGAATTTTAGGACTCTGATTCCCCATGTAATCATTTACAGGAAAATTTACTCTTAGCTGGGACAACCTGCACAATCATCACATCTGATTTTTTTCTTGCTTTTTAGATGGTTAAGGTGCCAGCTGTCCTTGAACAAAGGCTAACTGCAGAGTCAACCTATTGTCAGGAAACTTTTTCTGTGCCAGATCTGTCTCACCAGTCACATGCTGATTATATAAGCCTTTGTTTTACCTACAAAGAAAAAGTGATAGAAAACATTTGTTGACAACTCTAAGCTTAATCTCTAATTTTCTGACTTATTTACCTATTTTCCCTATATCTCATGTGTCAGTCAAATATGGTAGGCTTGTCGAGATACTGTGCATATGAAATGGCTGCAAGTTAAAACTTATTAAACCCCAAGCCAATGGGACTATAAAATATACTGGAAAGAAAAGTGAAATGCCCCCTTAAAGCAAGATTTGAGATATCTAGAAAGACATATTGTAAAACTTATACTTTACCTAAGTCATCTAAAGAATTTATACCTTTTTTGACTAGATACACCAGTGATAATAGGAACATCACAAATATTATCCGTAAAAACTGGGGTATATTACTTACCAATAGTGAAATAAAGAATATGGTAGGAATAAAACCTAGGTTTTTGTATACTAACAGTAAGAACCTTAAGAGGTTATTGTGTATTGAGAAATCAGAATGTGAGACAAACAGGTTTACCACTAAACTACAGAAGAATTTAGAAGGGGAATCATCTCACAGGCTAAAAACAGGAACTTTTCCATGTAATCGATGTAACATGTGTATATATATTTCAAAAGATATAGGGTTCACACATCCTGAACTTAATATTAAATTTGAACCCAGTTTTAGATCAACATGTATCAGCTCCAACTTGATCTATTTAGCTAATTGCCTGAACTGTAATGCATTCTACATTGGGATGACCACAAGGTCCTTAAAGGAGCGCATCTATAATCATATTCATGATATTAAAAAGAAAGATTCAAAAAGTGCCCTAAGCAAACATATTTTAAATAATACAGAACATAGTTTTAGTTTTAGGACACTGCAGTTGGTACATCCTAATGGTAGGGAAGGTGACATCTTTAATTATCTTGAAAATATAGAGCTACAATGGATCTTAAAATTTAAAGTGCACCATACTCCAGGTCTTAACCAGTATGTGAGCCTTAGATCAGTCCTGAAGAAAAGAAGTCTGAAAAAGTAGAACGTTCTCCCTTATATACTAATGACTTTTTGGAAAACTCCTAAGTGAAAACATCTTAGTGGAATCTCTTACACTTTTTTACACCTAGTTTAACCAATGGTCACTCTCTCTAGGGACCCCTTTATTGAATCCACTCTTATAGTGATATTCCAGACTTTTGGTTATAATGTCATCACCATTTTTAACGCCCTTCTAGGTATAAGATGATGCTTATAAGATAAGATATGAACCTTCATTATTAGTTTCAAGTATTACCAATAGGTTTTTTGTCATTAGTATTTATATATTTATATATATGTTTTTTACATATATTATTATTATATATTGACATTCTAGGTATCTAAAATTCATTATATCTTGACACTTACGTTCATGCACTTTATAATATGTCAGGTTTTAATACCCAAGATACTTAATGTTCTTGGGTATTGGATACTGAGCATTGGGACTATCTGAATATAGTCTATTAGATAAATTCATATCAGTTTTGTGTCTATTGTTTTATATCTAATTAAGTAATAAATGTTAATTTTATAAAATAAATAGTAACAAATTATATATTACAAACTTAAAAGGTTTATATACTATATTTCATAGATTAGTTAGTTTGATACAGTTATTTATATATATGTTAATATAATAGAAAATATATATATCTGCTATACATTTGTTATATGTTTTGAAATAGAACATTTATTATTACTTTTTTATTTATGCAGTATGTTTTTGTTTTTTATATAGGTTTATATATATATACACAGATTTTCTGGATAGACATATGAAATAAATAAATAATATAATAAGTTCATATTTACAAAAAGCACCTTATTAAGTTGACTGGCGTTTGTTGCTATCAACTTCTATATTTTTACAATCTATATATATAGTCATGTTTTATAAGTTGTTTTATAAGTGACCCTAACATTAAATGAGTACATATGTTTCAGTTCTTCTGACAGGCTGCTTTTATTGAACCAAACGCTTCTTCTAAGGGCTGTACCTGATTGAGTCTTATAACGAACGTTATTAACGTCAAAATAATGCATAGTATTTTGAATGTCATTCCGTTTTACTGTTTAATATAATAGGTGAACGGAGGTGGGCGTTATGACATTCATGAATAAGACTCTTGGAGTTTTACAGTGCTATTACATACAAATAGTTATTTGTGATATTTGGTTTACCTGATTTTATACATATATTTTATTTTATTTAAGCATATAATGCCGTTAGATTTTTTAAATGTTTTTTAAATGTTTTTTAAAGTTGAGTAATGTCACATATACTTGAGGTACACATTTTTGACTCACTTTTGAGCTGAACCATGAATTAGAGTAATGTGGGATATTAATGTTTTATTATGAATGTATACAATGAAATGTTCTTAACATATGTAAGTGTAATGTGATGCTGCGGTTTTTTGCAGCAACAGGAAGTACATTTCTCTGCTTCTGTTGAATGTTGATCACTACTTATAATGACTAATTGCATACTCTGCCCAATTAATTAGGATGTTAATTACTGAATGATTGATTGGAAGTACTATTTAAGAGCTACTACATTTTATATGATTTAGATCTGAAGAAGCGTACAGTTGTACGAGAAAGCGCTCATCTTTCCTGTTCGTTTTGTTACAATAAAGAAGTGTTTTGTTTGCTGTACCATCGTGGAGTTCCTCATTCCTGTTTTTTCTACTTCATTATTTTGCGTTTGGAGGTGAGGACCTTGGAGGTTTTATTGCTGGGATCGTGTTATTTATATTTATAGTACAGATGGTAGAAGAAAGGACTGATACTTCTGTAATTAGGCTTCTTAGAATATCAAGTTCTGTTTAAGTACAAGCAGCCTTTTTTTATCTAAAACCATTTCAAAGATAAACATTCTCTTTTCTCTACGTTATTTTTTTTAGAATTTATGTAATGTACTGCCATCTGCATGCATGAGGGTGGGTGCATTTTGGGGAAGGTACACCTCCTTGCAGAAAAATGTTAAATGATCTTAGAAGTACCACTCTTGTTGGAGAAAATATTTCGGGATACTGCCTGAATTAACATCAGCTGAGTGTATCATGCATTACTGCAATGATGAGCAAAGGCAAGCAAAATTATCAGCCAATGTACTGGCATGGACTGAGCTAATGATTAATAATTTGTAAATTGATTTGACTGCAATAAATCACCAGTCATGCTGATAATACTAAAATGTATGAGCACAAAATATTTATATAGTTTAGTTGTCTCTTGCATGTTTTAAGTAAATGTACCATTGAAACACCTGTTGCAATGTTTGTGCAGTTTACTTTTTGTATAGCTGCCATCAGAACTAAGCAGTACCGAATTTTAGGACTCTGATTCCCCATGTAATCATTTACAGGAAAATTTACTCTTAGCTGGGACAACCTGCACAATCATCACATCTGATTTTTTTCTTGCTTTTTAGATGGTTAAGGTGCCAGCTGTCCTTGAACAAAGGCTAACTGCAGAGTCAACCTATTGTCAGGAAACTTTTTCTGTGCCAGATCTGTCTCACCAGTCACATGCTGATTATATAAGCCTTTGTTTTACCTACAAAGAAAAAGTGATAGAAAACATTTGTTGACAACTCTAAGCTTAATCTCTAATTTTCTGACTTATTTACCTATTTTCCCTATATCTCATGTGTCAGTCAAATATGGTAGGCTTGTCGAGATACTGTGCATATGAAATGGCTGCAAGTTAAAACTTATTAAACCCCAAGCCAATGGGACTATAAAATATACTGGAAAGAAAAGTGAAATGCCCCCTTAAAGCAAGATTTGAGAGACTAAATAGTGACTGTATAATCTTTTAGTACAGTAGGAAATTTTGAAAAAAATATGTGATAAGCGTTAACTATTACAGCCCATGATACATGCAGAGGAGCTAGAATAAATCCACTGAAGTATGTCATACTGTTCACTACATTCACATCTTTTGAAATGACATTTGCTAGGTATTCATTTAAATTAATGTTCCAGCCAAAGCTAAGGTCATTGTATTGTGTACAAGCATAACAGTGATCAGAGAGAAAGAGAGAGAGAGAGAATGTCCTTCTGATTTAATATATGTAGGTAGTTAATAATCAACCCTAACAGCAACTACAATGCCAGAAATATCAGAGCTTCTAAGTATAGTCTGATGAGCACACTCAGATTGCAACTGTGCAGTCATTGTTTGTAGTACAACAGCTTCTCACTAGCATACTATAGAGACCCTTCTCCAAACAAGTAACTAGAATAAATATGTTGCCATATTTGCAACTCTTTTAAAAACGAATGTGTGTAACAGTGAAATTAGATGGTACACCCCCAAAGCCCCTTTGACTTGAGGCAGAATTAATGTCCAACATCACAAAATGAAGGCTGCAGCCAGATTTAATTATTAATAGTAATGCACTTTTCCAGAATGCATATAATTCACAGAATTTCAGGCTGTTGAAACATAGCCAAGATCTATAGCTCATGTGATGTTAAGCTCTGTCAGTCATTAAGGTGACATAGAATCATCTCTCTACAACACACTGTGAACAGCAGTTACAATGGCAGCTGAATTAGCTTGCAAATGATATACAACTGCAATAGAAACTGACAGACTTTTCAAGTCAGCATAACATGTTTTTACTTTAATTTACTTCCATAATGGGTACCATGAATTTTATATATTTGACATCACATAAGATATTTGAATGAAATGTGCCCTTTTACATAGGTGCCACATTAGGAACATGCAGGTTCTAGCACTAAGCTAACCACAGCCTATGTCAAAGAGCAGAAATAATTGAATCAAATCAAGTCAAACAGAAAACATTTTAGAGAGAAATTGCATCTGAAAGATGCAAGATAGGCTATACACTAGTTACACAGTATAAAGTAAGCTAGTAATTACATTGCATAGCAAGCATGTAGGGATCCGAAAATTAATGTGTGACTCGTGTCTAATAATATATACCAGTATAAAATGACTGCTACTGGCCAAAAGACTTTGATGAATTGTTGAGATTCAAACCAGCTATAAAACAGAAATTGTGACAGTCTTCTCTATTTGATAATAATGGCATTAATATGGTTATTTCATTAATATTCATGCATGTGGATAAAGTCTACATCACTGGACATAATCAAAATGTTTACATTTATCATACCTCTCAACCTTTTATTGCAAGAAATCTGGACAAAGCCTGACAAAATGGAGGAACAAAGGCCCCAAAATAGGGACATATTTTACATTTGTTTACCAGGGATGTTCGACTGGGCCAGTGCTCTTTTTTTCAGAGGAGGCCTGGGGAGAAAAGCTCCTTTACAAAAGGAAACACATTACAAGCAATAAACAATGCAATACCAGAAAAACCTTACAGACTAGTATAAGAAATATAGGCAATAAAATAAACTAACTAGCATTTGACCAACAAAGATAACTAGCAAAAATACTTAATTAACAAGTATCTCTCTAAAATGTCTAAGTAAAAAATAACTAACTAGTAATCTGACAAGTAAGGTAGCATGAAATACCTTGTGCCAGCATATAGAAATGGTTGATCTGTTGGTAAATATGGCATAGGTGGTAAATATTTATTAGATGCATGTATGGTATAAAAGCAAAAAAAAAAATAGTTGGTTGTTGTTATGTGTTACTTGTTTTAAACAGTGATTGCTAAGGCAATATAGAGGTGAAGTACAAGAAGGGGGGAAATATACTACATTATAAAAGACTTGAGATAGGTACCAGTAGATAGAGATAAAAAGGAGTAGTGAATTAAAGGCTGGTAGAGAGAAACTGGAAATCAGTGAGTGTTGGGATAAATAGGAGGTTTAGAATATAGTAAGGGAAAATATATTACGGTTGTAAGAACAAGGAAGGACAGTATGGATCAGCCTGGGTTAGTGCAGGAGCTAAGCCAGTTGTTGGTTAGGTGTTCTTATCAACTTAGAAAGTTGCTAGAGTAACAGGGTTTTGTATTAACATACCTTTTATGAAGGATTTGAGGTTTGACACTCAAATGTATGTAATTATTTGGTGACTTCAGTCCTCAGATCATTCCAGCGATTTGCCAGAAAACCACAAATTTTATGAGGAGCAGACAAAAAATATAAGGCAAAAATCTGAAAAGTTGAGAGGAATGACATCTATATCTATTATTTTCTTTAATAAACCCAAAAAAGAAAGTAAACCGAATGGATAAAGGCTGGTCCATCAAAACCACAGCTAAGTAAAAATCAAAGAAGTAATCAGCCAACACAGCCGAAGGTACTAAAAGTGTAAAAACGTTAATCCAAAAGAATAAAAACAGGAAAGCACTTTCACATACTAGACACTTCATCAGACCATAATATTCAACTAATTCAGTGATCTTTAAATAAAAAACATTAACCAATCACATATTAAAACAATAAATCAATGTAATAAGGCGTGTGCTCTAAGCACAGGTTTCAGTGCTACTATAGTATTCAAGCAAAAACCTTTACCAGCTTGCAGCAAAGTAATCAATTTGGTTTTAGCTAATTCTGTCCTATTTATAATATCACCTCCCCTCAAGTTAATAGACAAAATCTGTAAGATTAAAAACTTAAAAGAAATTGAAATATCATTAAAAGAATTACAATGTTTAGTCAAAGCACTGGACAGATTCCCCTTATGAATGTCATATAGTTGTTGTAAAACTCGATCTCTCAAACTGCACTTTGTTTTGCCCACATAAAAACATGGGCATAAAACACATTTTGCCACATACACAAACTTTTTAGTATTACAATCAGCAAATAAATGTAACTCATAATGCACCTTTGTATTTGAATGTATGAATTCAGATGCTGAATCTATAAATTCACAAGCCTTACATGAAAAGGTACCTTTAACATCATAGCGCTCACCACCCTGAATGTTCAAATTCCTATAACAGAGTTGTTTCTTAAGTGATCGTTCATTCCTAAAAGAGAAGTTCAGTTCAAATCCAACTATGGATTTTATTCTATCATTAGCCATTAAAATTGCCCAATTCCTTCTAATAGTTTCACACACCATACTTACATATGCTGTGTATGTTAAAGGAATGAATACTACATTTAATCGCCAAGCTTTACCAATGTTATTCACGGCAGCAAAAGAAAACTCACAAAAATCAGGCTTTACTTTACATTGCCTTAACAGCTCAACTTCTTGTCTAACGTTACTTATATCATTAATTTTATAACCTCTCCTTAAAAAAATCATTACTTAAGGTATCAAAGGTTGCTCTAAGAGCCGCTTCATCATTGACAAGCCTTGAAACTCTCATAAATTGACTCTTCAGAATATTTCTATAAACAAATGAAGGATGCACACTAGACCTATGAAGTAAATTATTCTTTATACAATTTTTATAGTACAAGGTAGTATTAACTTGACCACGGACATTCTTACTAATGTTAACATCTAGAAAATCAATCGATCCTTAAAAGAAATTGAAAGTAAATCTCATCAAAGTAATGCTGTTCTCAATATATTCAACAAAATCATATGTAAAGCCTCCAAAGAAACATTCCACAACAAACATATGTCATCTACAAAGTGCTTGTAACACTTAATAGATGACACAAAAGGATTGTCAGAAAAAACTTCAGTTTGCTCCCATCATGCTAACATCATGTTGGGGCAGCTATTAGCACAAGCAGTGCCCATAGCTACACCTAACTTCTGAAGATAAAAATTATTCTGAAATACAAAGACATTACTTTCAAGAATGAGTTCAAGTAGGGAACAAAGTAAATATACCTAAATGTTTATATACGAACTATAGCTACTAAGGAGCAGTCTAACAAAATCTATCCCTAAACTATTTGGAATAACCATAAAAAGAGAACATACATCCAAAGTTACAAAGGTGGATTCATTCATATCAATAGATCCCTTTTTTAATTCAGCTAGGGTGCACAAAAACTCTTTAGTATCTCTTAATAGAGTATCAGCAATTTCCAGTACAGGTCTCAACTGTTTCTGAAAGAAGACGGACAAGGGCTCAGTCAACTACCCATGACCCAAAACAATGGGTCTCATGGGTGGAGACTGGGAATACTTGTGAATGTTCGGAAGACCATATAATATGGGTACTAAAGGTGTATCTACAAGAAAATAATGATATAAATCATAAGTACAAGTATCTGTTAATAAAAGATCATACAGAGCTAAATGTATTTTCCTAGGAAACTTATTCAAATCAAAACCCACCAATATTCAATAGGTATTTGTATCCGAAAACATATTTAACATACTGTTAGTATAAAATTCAGAATCCATCACTACCACAAAACCTCCCTTATCAGCAGGGCATATCTGAATAGTGCAAGTTTCTTTCAACTGTTTCAGGGCTATCAATTCATCTCTACTCAAATTGTAAAACGTTCTACCCTTATGTGGTGCAGAGCATCTATCTAAATTATCAGATTCACAAGTCCTTAAAAATGCTTTGAGTAAAGGATCAAGTTTAGGAACAAAAACACTAGATTTATTAAATACTAGCACATTAACATTCGATTCAGAAAACATCATTTTAAGTATCACATTTTTAGCAAATAACTTAATGTCCATAACTACATCTGCAATATCAGAACAATTAGAGGGTATGAAGGAAAGACCTTTATTCACAATAATCATCTGTGCTTCACTAAAAACCAGGCAGGGGATATGATGTACTAACACCCCCTCCTCGTTTGCCACACATTTGTCTCTTGTGAATATGGAGCCCAGTCCTGAGAGACTTTGCATATCTTCCTACCTTGTCTCAGAGACCTCTGTGGCCTGAAAGTTCCATCTGTCTTTACTAGAATGGGTGGACTCAGAAAAACCAAGCCTGAAGAAGGTGCACTAACTGGTGCTTTCCTTGTAACATCAGGAGGTCTATCAGAAATAGTGCATACTTCATCAAATGTTGAAGTATTTCAGTGTCATGAGCCACAGTTGACAATGTGGGCCTCTCTGCAGATAATTTATCATCATTCACAACAGAATCAACAAATTCATCAGCAGATGTTGATTCACAAAATGTTCTCTTCCGTTTCAGTCAGGAAAGCACATTACCATTTTTGAAATCCTTAAAATCTCTTTCTAACTTTCTCCACTTCTGATTTTTTAACCGCATATCATTCATGGATACATTATCATATAAATCAGCCAAAGCTAGTAAACATGTTTCAGATTTAAAGTCTCTAAAAAGTCTCTGTTGTAACAAATCAGTCTCCTGCAACAATGTATCTTCCAATGGTTTAGAAAAATTCTAACAGCAAATTCATATAGTTGTTACTAAAATCTAAACTGAGAAATTGCCATTTCTTAAGGACAGCTGGATTATAGTTCCCATAAGTGGGCATCTTACTGATATGAAGGACAGTTTGTTCTCTAGTTCTCTCAGAGAGCTCTTAAAAGTTTCCAGGCTCACATCACCATCATCCAGGGAAGTCACATCAACACTAGAGACAGTCAAAGATAATAAAGGGTTTCTGTCTACCATCAGCAAATTCTTAATGTGACCATAAGAATAGTACATGAAAGCACTTACGTGTTTTTATTCTTTTGGATTAAAGTTTTTAAACTTTTAGTACCTTAGTCTATTGGCTGGTTACTTCTTGGATTCTCTAGTTCTCTCAGAGAGCTCTTAAAAGTTTCCAGGCTCACATCACCATCATCCAGGGAAGTCACATCAACACTAGAGACAGTCAAAGATAATAAAGGGTTTCTGTCTACCATCAGCAAATTCTTAATGTGACCATAAGAATAGTACATGAAAGCACTTACGTGTTTTTATTCTTTTGGATTAAAGTTTTTAAACTTTTAGTACCTTAGTCTATTGGCTGGTTACTTCTTGGATTTTATTTTCTTTAATAAAGAGTATTTTGTCTTTACATAATAGCTGTGCATTTTTCAAGAGCTCTCATTGGTTACTGAGCCACAGTTACAGTGATGTTACACTGGCCAATAACACCACAAGATTTAGAACAGGGTAGTTTTGGTATAATGGCTAAGGTCTTTGCTTCATAAATACATGGTACAGGGATTTATTCTGATTTTGGGTTACTTGCTAGGTTTAAAATGGCCCTTCAGGGCAGTTAGCCTAGTATTCAACTATGAACCTATGAACAGCAAACAGAGAGATAACATTGTTATAAGAAATCATCAAATGTAAAAATATCACCATGGCATATGGCACTTCATAGAGACTTGTTTCAGCGTAATAATGTTATTTCTGGGAGGGCAAAACATACAGATTTGTCTTACAGCTCAGCTCACTTCAGAGATTATACAATAATGCCAGCACTGTCATACCTTAATACTTAATTTTCAACCAGATTATTCCTACATCCTTGTCTGGTGGCACCCACAAAATTCCTTTTTCAAAGCTGATCATCTTACCAGCCTATCACTTCCCTTACAGTGAATTATAATATTGGATCTAGAGCTTTCTGATAAAAATTTGATTGTTATAGTTAATATTTATCATCCACTTTTTAGATAAGGAGCTAAAACTTTGGGGGAGTTATATTTTGTAAGTAAGAGATTGCTCATTATAAATCTCTCCATGGCATTGATGATGGGGTGGGTTAAAGCCCCACCATAACAGCTCGTATTGTCATTATATCAGTCCAACTGACTGAATCAATAGCTCTTAGTTGTGTCTTACTGGTCCTGTTGACTGAATATTAATATTAATAATTCCATGTTTTTGATCATTTTAAACATTTCCTTCTCCAGTTAAAAAAGTACATATGAACAACATTCAGAAACTTTGACACTTTATTTCTTGAAATTGCAACCATCAAGTCAATATAAAAGCATTTTAAATATATCTGTAAATAAGTAAGTGTTGACTCTTAGTGACCTTCTCCCAACATTTCAGGTACATGATATTAAAACATTTTTAAGTAAATGCTAACAATAAATGATTCCACAAGAAGATTAAAGACAGATTTTAATGCAAAACGAGTGCCCCTTGGGAGCACATTAATGCCCATTGCTTAGCAGGCTGGAGTTTTATGAACACACACAAAAGGAATAAGAAGAATTTGTCTGTATCCTGATAATGTCACCTGAAAGGTTGTCCTTGCAGGATAAGGTGAGAGATCTCCCTGCAGGAGGAAGGGCCACCCAAGAACTAACTCAGCATAAAGAATGGGGTTTTGTAGATGAACAGCTAAACATCACCTTTAAGAAGATTTGCCTTCTTCAAGAAGGAGAGGGCATATACAAGCTACAAGATATTTTTTGTCTCTTTTTATAGAATTTCCAAAATAAATAAATAAACAAATAAACAAATAAATAATTCTTTTCATTATGAAAATAATAAAAGAAAGGGATTTTAAATTATTTCAGCAAATATATGAACTGTGCTTAAGATGTTCAGTTGCTGCACTATGCTTTCAAAGCTAGGCTACCTGCAACTAAAAGAAACATCCACTGACCAAGATTCTACTTTAGTATCAAAGCCACAAAACTAATCTAAAGGTAACCTGCTACCTAAGTCAAGTTTTTCATACTGTTTTGCCAAATATTGCCTATATTTTATGAAACTAGATTATTTAAAATATAATTATATTCACAAATATATTTCATCTGCATTTATACAGACTATCAAAAACATTTTTAAACAAACAGTTGTTATATCAGTTGAAAACATTTGATTCTTTTATTTTTATAAAGTTTAATAACATTCCACAAGATTTAAGGCTACAATTCTTTCAGTATTTTAAAAGAAGAAGAATATTTGAGGACATTATTTTATGCAAACAGCTTTTGTCAGTCTTATATTTTGAAATAAAAGAAAATGTTGATGTGAGAAAATTCACTGAGTAGCCCAGCACAATAAAAACTACTTTTAGAGAACTACTTTCATTGTTAAAATGGTAACTATCTAATAAACACCCAGCTTAACATGTATACAGGAATGCAACAGAATTAAATAAATGAACAACAAAACTATAAAAGATGAAGGGAGAGTACTTCTAAAGCAGTGTTATGACTCACCTGCATGTTTTGAAAATACAGCTATGATTCATTAGTGTGACTACTGAAGGCTTACTGATAAGTTTAATTCAAAATTATAAACAATTCTGGAAACAACTTATTAGTTGGAAACCATAGAACAGTTTAAATTATTTCATAACTTTAAACAAATCAGCCCTATATTGACTGAGAAAAAGTTTTGTGGTACAGGAATCTGGAAGGTGTACATTTCACTGAATTTCCACAGTTAGAAGAAACAAATACCTTTATGTATCTACCTGCAAATGTATAAGAATTAATCAATTTGAAGATACTCAAGACAGCTACAGTTAACTGAAGACTACCTACAAAGATCCAGTAATGAATTTGCAAAACAAGTTATTAAGACAAATTTATTGTTAACTTAAAAAAATCCTGATAGAGATAGAAGAGCCACCAAAAATGACTACAACAACTAGTTACTAAAGTGGGCTTCAGCAACCCTTCAGAGCATTACATTTGAAACACAGAATACTAAGTCTTTCAATGCAATGACTCGGCAGTTTTTGCAAATGTCAGTTCAGTTAAAATACAGTGAACAACTTGAGTGTGAAGAGAAAGAGTATAAATTGAGCTAATGGAATAAATTACTGATTGAGGCCTGTATCCTGAAGGGATAACTTAAATTCACAGCCATTTTAGAATCATGGAACAATATGCAATCAATACCTCAGTACAACAAATACTAACAATTTTGTTTTTAAAACTACAAGACTGATTATCAATTACCATACAATTACATATGGCATATAGAGCAGGAAGAAATACAACTGAATCAGCAGTTTTTGCAAGCATTATTTCCTCAAAGTAGGTGATAAAGGCACCATTTTTGTGAGTACTAATTAAACAAAGTTCACTATATATGAAACTAAATGAAAATAAAAATAATATTGGCCTCATAAAGTTATAAACTGAAGAGCATAGTTTATACAATTAATGAAATAATTAGGCATCAAATGCATTAATTATTTTCTTTACCAAGTTAAACTAACAATAACATTCTGGAACACAGAACTACTTGTGAACTTGTAAAAGCAAAAATTGAACTTAAATGTTTAAACACACTTTAACATAAATATCACATTTTCTCTTTTTTTCCTTTTCTTTCTTTCTTTCTTTCTTTCTTTTTCTTACATGGAATGAAGAAAATTGGATCCCCTTTAGAAAATTGACTGTTTAGGCAACAAGAGTGGTTCAACATCTTTGACTTTTTGTAACTTTATTTCTTTTCACTGATATTTATATATTCATGTAATGTTAATGTGAATAGTAATTTTTTTAAGTGAATTACTGAAGTAGAGAGGGCATCTCAAACAGTCAAACAGAAATAAAGCAGTTAAGTACCTAAATGATAACTACAGCTGCACGTTTGAATGAAAGAAAATGAAGGGCATTATTAATTATGTAAAGAAACCAACAGCATATTATGTTTCTAAAAGGAAATTTATCTAAAAGAAAATGTGAAATAAATTTTAAAAATTCATAAAAAAGCGTGAGGTGATTTTTATTCAAATGGCTCCAAATAAGTTGGGGTGTCAGTAATGAATGACAATAATGTGACAGAACTACAGACATTGTAAAGGACTTGAAGGTGAGATATGGCAAAGGAAGAAATAGCAAGCAAACTTTCAACACTATAAACCTTATAAAAAAATTAAGGTGAGGTAGTATTTATTTTTATTAGTTATTTATCCTTTGTTGACCAGGTTAATTCTGTTAAGCTAGTGATCCCTTTCCAGGGGACACCTGATGTGGTATTTATAGTCTAGGGGGAAATTTATCTAAGGCATCAGGGAACTTTCCCTACTCTTAGTAGTCAGGGAAGGCTTTGTGTGCTACACATCCTGACTTCCTGTTTCCTGTCCAGGTCAGGTGGCAGCCAGGAGGAACAGGGAGAAAGCATGACTGATTCAGCTTTTGCTGAAAATAGAGTGAAAGTTGCTGAAAATGTAGTTAAAATTATAGATTTACCACTACCCTACCAGAGTTTTTTTCTGATGATGTGGGTGCAGAAAAAAACAGTGATAGTGGAGGAAAATGAGATTGTAGCTGTAACTGAGATGGATTCAGAGGAAGACTTTCAGAGAAGATTACTTGAAGGAGAGGCAGTTACCTCTGAAAAATGCATAATTATAACCCTCCAATTGGATGAGAAGAAAAGACTATGCCAGAAAAAGTTCCAGAGACAAAAACGTATACACAAACTGTTGGAGAAGGAGCAAAGAAGAAAGAAGAAATAAAGGGTGTGCACACTTATGTAACCAGCTTATTGTATGTTTTTTATTTTTTATATTTTTTCCCCCTCACAGATTTGTTTTTCAGTTGAATTGTACAGGTTATATGTCACATTAAAGGTGGGAAAAGTTTTGAAATTATTTATTGTGGTCTCATTTTTTCATATCTCAAAATATGGCATTTTAACAGGGGTGTGTACATTTTTTATATCCACTATATATATATATATATATATATATATATATATATATACACACACAGAGAGAGAGAGAGAGAGTGGGAGATAATAAATCATAGAAATAGGAATTGGTGCTTGTCTGAAAATGTGAGGACTATAACTGTGACCTTTGGAATTGTAGAATTACAAGTAAACATGAAGTGGATATACAAGTAAGACTGCGGTAGTAGTATCATGGAATATTCTTTGTACAATGATCTCTGAGTTATCTGAGTTAGCACATATAAATGACATGGATGTTGAAGGCTGCAGGTGCAAAAACACTTGAAAGATGTAGTAGCAAGTTTCTCAATGAATTGTTTTTTTTTCTGTTTGAACTCAACTTCATTCTTTGAAGTACCAGGACTAACACTAATGGATCTTGCAGTTCAGAGAAGTGGCAAACTACCTGACATCAAAGCTGCTGGTAACACCATGTGCCAGTAGAGTTCTGTAAAGTTTTAAATAATACTTTATGCCATATATATTCTCCAAATGACACAATACTTTACCATTAAATACTGAAAAACAATTCCAGGTTTTAATAGAGTAAAATGTATTGTTAAAAGAAAATAAATCAACTTCAAATTTAAATAGCTGTAGATAAGAAGCTTCATTAAATGTTATATTATAAGAGTATAGCTAGAATAGTTAGCAATAACATGCAACCCATAATGGCAATTTTTTTCTCCTCATCAATACGGCTCTGTACCAAGTATACATATTGCTACAGTAGCACAAATGATACAAGTCATTTCTAAGGTAGGCTTTAAAAACCCATGTCATTATCCAAACTGATTATCAATAATAGCAATATATGCCCATAGAATGCATTTGATACTATCTCTAGTACATTGAAATTTAACATATTAGAAAAAATAGAAAATAACTATACAATAATGTTCATTAACTAACAGAAATAGGTATATATATACAAATGAAAGACTTTCTAATATTTTTTCACTAGAAGTCATGGGTGCAGTAATCTGATATTTTTTTCGTCAGAAATCAAAGGTGCAGTAAGGCTATGTAAGGTTTCCAGCTTTATTTGTATTAGCCACTGATGTGATCCCAGATCTCCAAACAAGACATTATAAAATTAACTGCACAAATGCAGATAAGTACTTTATAAACCATGTTATAGCTACTTTGTATGTGTGACTTGACCACTGTATTTCACCTTAAGTGTTTTTTGATGAATTATCCCTGACTAGTTAAATAGCTATGGTGGTGCAGGGTCTCAAACTAGGAAACCTGCATTAAATGCGATCTCATTTATAATACACACAATTACAGATGAAAGGTTCCTGTTAAACCAAAAGTCTGAATGGATGACTCAATAAAAGGTATCACATCACCACTGTTTTCTAATATTTTCTGTCTGTGGATCTGCACAGCATTTCAACCTTTTTTGCTTCTGCTTATAATAGTTTCATATGTATCTAACAACAACCTTTTCAGAATAAGCCTTTTTCAACTACTGATTGTTGTTTAGGATTGTGTGGAAATGTTTCAACACATGTCTTTTGCTGTATATATTGTGTATGCATATATTTTTGATGTTATTGCACATATGCAATATGCCAGCAAAGGTTCATACCAATTGGCTATATTCCATACATTTTTGAAGGTTTATATTTTTTGGTTTGCAGAAAGGAGAAAATGCATTATTAGCATTAATGTGGTATATGAGTGAGGGCCTGATTTTTTTAATTATGTTTGCTTCTGGGCTGACAAAAGCAGCACACTTGGTTTCATTCAGTGCTCTGAGCTGCTTTCCTATTTTTTATCAAATTTAAATTGGCTGAGGTTAGAGCTTATTAAATTAATTTCCTCTGTCTTCAACTTGTTAATCACTTTCTTCATAGTACAATTTTTTGTATTTTTACAGGCAGTGTTTCAGTGTTTTCCTTTTTCTACATTGTTTCTGTGCCATGGAGTCAGTACATATAAATAAGAGAGATGTGGGGGTTGACCCTCCTACAAAAAATGCTTTTATTTAATTTGTTCCTCCAGTTGAAGAATCCAATGGCTTATTTCTTCTATTCATAGTTTTGGCCAATTTCTTGTCAATAAGATGTAAATAAACCCTGCCAGACAGATTTTTTTTTAAGTAGAAATGTAGTTTTGTCATCAATGGAAGAAAGCCATTTCACCAATCAGATTACTGCATTTTGTACTGTTTCGGCCAATATAGCATAATACAACTTCCAGAATATTCTGAGTAGATATTTCAGCTATCTTGCACTACCTACATCCATCATGTTATCATTTAGTGTTCTAAATCTAGTTAATACAATCTAATAGGATAAAACGCTGGTTTCCAAAAAGTCAAGTACATACTTAAGTAGTCTGTGAGCTGAATTTTTACTATAGCAGTTCCCTAGAGCCTATAAACTATGAGAAAGGATGGCTTTGAGGCTAATAGCCATTTGGCGAACATTTTCTGAATTGCAATGGCTAATTAACAATGACCTTCTGAGCTATACTCCTGAGGTCATTGTTAGTTAACAATTACAATGTCAAGAATGCTGACCAAGTTGTTACAGATGATAGAAGAGCCGTCATTCCTTTTATTACCACTGTCATTATTCCACTGTCAATCTTAACAATGCCAGAACAACTCTAATTAATTGAGTGAAAATCAACAACCTGAAAATTTCAAAAACAGAAAATGAACTTGTAACACAAATGCACCAAATAACCATCATCACAAACACTCACCCCATACAACAAATGCATAAAAATGCACATTTAATGAAAAGAATGCGCACCTATTAATTTAACATGGGCGAATGTGCCTAGCCCCAGCATATTTCCACAGGGAGAGGCTATTCTTTAAAATCCCCTCATAATTATCATTAACTCCAAGATTACTGCAGACTTGGGGCAATTAATATTTTCCCCAGTGGAGTTGCTATGATTATTGTACATTAATTTCAGCCCTAGTTTATTTTACAACACACATCTACAATACAACATTCCATACAAGACCACATATAGTGCAGAAAACAGCCCACCTTGACAGCAGAATTAAGAAAATACTGTGTAACTTAAACATACTTTACTTAGTTTAATTGTTCAACAGGAAAAGCCAGTGTGACATTTCAAATGTGTAGGGGTAAACTAGCCAGAGTACCAGTACAATTGTCTATTTTGTACTTAATCTTTAATATCCCCCGAACCAGGCAGATTGGTCCTTGATTTCAGGACGATGGGACCTCAGCTGAGCAACATTCCCAACATCAGAAGAGCCTACATCCTTCTCATCTTCCTGATATTTAAAGAAGGTAACACACTTGCCTTTGGTACTAGGAAAATCAGAAGGTTATAGGTTCTATTCCCTCAAGAGGTACTTGGATTTATGTTCCAGTACTTATTGTGATGTATCATAAGAGGCTGCATTCCTGTAAATAAACATAAGTCATTGTTACACTAAACAAAACCAGCTTTGCTTTGGACAAAAATGTCCCTGTTGACTTAATCTGAACGTTTATAATAATTTTATGAACACATTCTGTTATAATAAATAAAGTAGCATCAAAATTATATGTACAATTGACTGACTCTGTTATTCATTTGAATATTAATTTGGCTGTAGTAAGGAAACATGTGAAAATAGTTTACCAAGGTGAAAGATGAAATGAAATACATTTAAATACCTTGCACTTCATATGAGACTGAATACAGATGACAAAAGGGTGGCATAATGCTGCAGTGGTTAACATTGCTGCCTTGCACTTCTTAGTTCTTTAGTTTTGCTCCTGGCAAGGGTGGCTTCTCTGTGAAATTTGCTTGCATATCCTTCATTTGTCTGCATAGATTTTATGGGCACTGTGGTTTCTTCCTACATCCCAAAGATATGTCATAAGGTGTGGTGAAATGGTGATCTTCTAAACTAACAGTAGGTATGCACGCATTAGATGAGTGTGTGTGTGTGTGTGTGTGTGTGTGTGTGTGTGTGTGTGTGTGTGTGTGTGTGTGTGTGTGTGTGTGTGTGTGTGTGCGTGTGCGTGTGTGTGTGTGTGTGTAGTGCAGAAGATTATTTGATGGACTAGGTTCTAGTTCTCCTGAGACATGTATCAGATAAAGAAGATACTAGAGAATTAATCAATGAGTGAGTGAATGAATGAAAAGTTGGGATCATCGACCTTTTCAAAAGAGTTTACTGTCATTTTGTAGGAATAATGGGCATATCAAAACTGCTCCACAGTTACATGACTGTAAAGGCCATGGGTAACGTAAAATGGTACAATTTCACTCCATTTTTAGTTGCTATCATTAAACATTTATTTGCAAAAAAAGGGAAACCTAAATTTGGTCTTGAAGCGATATTATTAAAATGATACATTTCCCATATAATACTTTCTCCTGGTAATGTTATATAAAGCACGTTGCTTTAAAAAACTGCTACACAGAGATGACCAGTGAAAAAGTGAAAAGGTACTGTCATCTCTGGTCATTTACAGCATAAGATGGGGGATCATTAGCCCCACACTTGCGTTTGATAACTTTAGAATAATATGTAATAATGTAACAAAAATAAACAAAAAAAAAACAGTTAAAGAAGCCCCCCCCTGCACCCCCCACCTCCACCCTACTTAAATATACCAACTCCGAGATCAGGCTACAGCAGGGAATAGGAAAATATCCTGTTCCACGCTGTATTGACAGTGTAGCGCGATCTCGGAGTTGATATATTTAAGTAGGGGTGTGCAGGGGGGCTTGCCCCCCTGCATTACCATCTTCTTTAACTGTTTTTTTTTTATTTTTGTTACAATTTCAGAAGATTGATCTTCTGAAATATCGATCATATGGTCTCGACCATATGGTGTTCGATATTTCAGCCATTCGATCTTCTGAAGTGTAACATATGTAATTGCTACATTATCAGAGGGGGCTTTAATGTTATTTTCCTTCCTTCATTCTTTTTTTGCCTAGATCTTTACTATTTTCCATAAATTTCAAAGAACATATAAATCATAAAGAACATTCCATCAGTTAAACACAACCAATATTCTCTAATTACACCATAATTCAACCAACCTACCAGTTCCTTAAATGTGTCATCTTTTTAATGAAGTAAACACCTTTATCTTACTCATGTAGTTAGAGGAACACTCAGTTTCAACCTGCTGTTCAGATATTTGTTACACATAACGTCATCTGTTTAAAATAGTTAAGAAACAGCATGTAACAGAAACATTCAATATTTCATGTGCAATATATAAACAATAATAATCCTTGAAACAAATGATTATTTAATATATAACTACCTTTAAAGTGCACATGTATGGCACTATATAGGCTCTTTTCTCATCCTCTAATCCTCATCCTAATGGAAGGCATCCATTTTAGTTTGCCAATCCCAAACAGATTCTCATATATTTTCTGTCATAAACCAACCATTTTCCATCATATTGCTTACAATCATGTAGCATCTCTACTTAACTGCAACTCAGCATATTTTTTAAACATTTTTCAAGTATCAGTCTACTATCCTTTTGTAAATATGTCGGAGGAGCCATCTATTAACAAACTCAGTCTATGAGATTTTCTTAGCAACTCTGGCTTCCGGTGTAACTAGTTACTAGACTTGTATTTATCTGATTATGGACTATGTTCAATTTCCATTTTCTAGTGCAGCTATCATCATGATAAACATTGTTGCTTTCTCATCTTGGTTTGTTTGCATTTCTCTACTATACTCTAAAAGGAATAACATACAAGATATTATAATCTCATTTGTAATACCACATGCATTATGTCTGTTAACTCAGATTTTAAATCCTCTAACTTAGGTAATGACAAAATGTGTTCCATCATCCTAAATCTTCATTTTGACATGACCAACATTTAAAAATTGGTAACAGGGAACAGGAGACTTTATGTATGTAGTGTGTAAAAATAACAGTGCAAACGTTTTCATACAAAAATTATAAACCTTGTTGAATTAATTGCATATATAAGTAGCTATCATATACAAGATCGCATTGTGGAATCAGTTTCTATATTCAGATCCCTAATGTTCCTGCAACAGTTTCTTCTGTCCAGACAAATTAACCTCATTCTGGACCTCATATGATCTATGAATTAGTCCTTTCACTATATATGTAGTTCCTCTCATTTCTAATATCATGGAAACCAGTCTTAAAAGGAGTTCCTTATCAAATTAATAATACCTGTTCATATAAATGTACTTGTTATCTACTCAAACTCAGACCTTGCTTTAGCATTCAGTGCATTCATGTGTGAGACCTGTCATCATGTCTCCCATTCTTCTGAACTCCAAAATTGCCTACTATCTTCCTAATGCATCGTCACCCTAAGACCCCTGTTTGCTGCATCCATTTAGAAGTAACAAAGTCCACCAAGACAAAGCTTGTTCACTAAATTAACATTAACATGTGGAGGGGTTGCTTAATCACATAAGATGATTCCTTCCTTTTCTCATAATTCAGACTAGGTACCCTTATTCAGGTTGCTCCCCTTATTCAGGTTGCCCTTGACTGATATTAAGACCTACTTCAGTAATGTTTTTTCTCAAAACCTTAAACAAACTGCTTCCCTTTCTGAAAAGATGGATAAGGCCCACAAGTCATCATTGGATCTTCACTAGGACAAAAAAAATGATATCTGTGAGAGATCATTTCTAGTCTAGCTGCTATAAAGCCCAACTAGAGTCTTGCCACATGAAACTCAAGGAAGCACATAACCAGATAAAAAATGCCATTCTAACTAGTAAAACAGAAATGCAGGTATGTCTATAATCTAAGCAACTTTTAGAAATGTATTGACCTGCACTTACATGCTAGTGAGTGCCAGACAGATGCCCTCACTCTTTCCTTATCTTCTTGACAGGTCAGTAGCAAAACACTTTGTCAATCACTTCCATGACTCTGTACAAATGATTTGAGCACATGACCAGAAAGTTAACATTGTCCCCATCCCATGTTCATCTTTTAGTCTCTATACAGTCTATTTGATCTGGTGAATACATTCTTAAATAAGATAAAATCCTGATCATCACCCTGACTGTCTTCCCTCTGAATTTCTAACAATCTCAGCTGGAAGCATTGCGTGGTGTCACCCTTAAAACACAAATGTGCCTTAAAAGAAAGACAGCCATTTATAGGTACCATCATCCATTTGGAAACAGGCTATCATGGTGTCAGTACATAAAGGTGGTCAGTCATGGTTTTACATTTATTGCCACTAAATGGTTATGTAATCATCACGTTAACTGGAGGTAAGGTGTATTTTTTGAATTGTGCCATCTCTCATTTCCTTCTAGTAAACTCCTATTAATAACCTTCATAAATGATATAGCCAATCAGTGATGAAGCGTGAATCTTATCTAATATTCTGATGACCCCATAATCATCCTAGCTGGACATTCACTTGAATCCATTAACACAAAGTTAAAGCTAGCTTTCATTCTTTTTAGTCATAGCTTACTGTTTTGGGATTGCACCTTAATATCTGCAGAGCAAAATTAATGTTTTTACACCCAGGATCAACATATGTAGGTAAAACTTCACTGTGCATGCCCCAGCTTTAGGGATTTAAGGTTTAGCATGACTTCATTAGATTAATTTCTGAAGCTTTTTGTAATTAATCAAAATATGAGCCTCACGTGAGAATCACGGTCACTAAGACCAGCTGGAAACTTGGTAGGTTATACATTGCCAAGGCTTTCTTATTCATAGTGCAAGACTGTCTATAGCAAACTCATATCAATTGCTGTTCCTTTTGTACTCTGAACATCCTATTGCAGGAGTATTGTCATCTCTTCAACACAGACTTGTATCACAGCATAATCAGATTTGCTTCTGGCTATCCTAAAAGAAAGTATTGTTGCTTATTACTGAGTAGCCTGGACTGATTAAACTTTTGCTACCTTAAGTCTAGAATACAGAATGTTTCACTCATAAACTCCTTTAATCATCAAATTACCCTTCCTTGTCAGAAAATATCATGTTGAGATAATCCCTGGGCAAATCTCAGGTTGTTTGTTTGGAGACTGGTCACCATTCTTAAATCCAAAAATACATTTGTGATGCCATCTATCTTTTTGCTGTAGATAAACTTTGAAACAGACTCCTCTTCAGTTTGAGGACATTTTCAAGAATAAACCTTTTATGTTTTCACTAACAAATTTGTAACTGTATCCTAATTAACATTCCTTGGGTCATCTTAAAATAACTGCTTGACTGTACTGCTTTTTCTCTACAGTTCTCTGTTTATTGTTTTATCTCCAATGATTTTACTACATTTTCCTTAGACTTTTGCATTCTGTTGATGAAACCTGGACATTAGTTACTACTCAGATGTTACAAAATTATTCAAGATTTTATAAAACAATACATGGACTGAATATTATACACCGTACAAATTTCAATATTCTCTATTGTCCACAAGCTAGATGCCAAAAAAATCATCTGAGTAGTAACATAGGTAGTTTGATCCAGTCTTGACCATTGGGAGACAGAGCAGAGATTTTTTATGTAGCTCTCTTCCGCTGGTGGAGGTTAAGGATATTGGTGCATAGGTTCTTGCTAAGCTTATTACCAAGGAAACCATCATGATGCTCAACATTAGCAGGTCCCCACAGGGAGCTTCTGAACTTGATGTCATTGCACATAAACTTCTCAGGGGTGAAAGGCCAAGGGTAAGGAATATAGTAATCTACAAAACCTGCCAAATGGTGCTTGTAGCACCTGTTCCTCAGCTGTTCCCTCTCTTTCTCAGGTAGATTCGTATAAAGAATGATAAGGCATAACAACAGACTAAATGCAATGGAGCAAGACTCATACTGCCAGAGAAGGTAACACCTCAAAATGTTCTAACTATTCCTCCTTTTGGGCAAAATTTTAAGAACATTTCACATCATAAGCTACTTGTAAATGCTCTGTTTCAGGTCACATAACCTAATCTCCCTAATCTCTGACACATACTGCCTATCGTTTTCACTCTAACATCTGTTTTCTAACTCCTAACATGTCAGCACTCTATTGTAGAAATTGATTTTGTTGACTACCTTCTTAAATCATTTTTCTGTTGTATATTAAATATTCCTTTGTGTTTAGCATGCTCTTTTATTGTATACATTTTTTTTTTTATTATTTTTTTCCACTTGATGTGTGTTTATATTCTGGGCTAAGACTGAAATTGGTCCAATGGGATCCATGTTCTTCTCCCAGTTATCAAATTGCATAAATAAATAAAAACAAGTTACTTTTTTAAGGAAAGTTTGCCACTTTTAATGATTTAGCTACTGACAACCTAATATAGAGTTTAGGAAAGTGGGTAGCTGCCAGTACTTTGGAAATGATTCTTTATACAAAGAAAAAAGTTTATGAACCAGCACGATGGGAACAATTTTAAGGACTTGTTTTATGGAATTGCAGCTTTTATTAAAATGAGGACTTTGCCTTTCAGTCAACTATTTTGCATTAATGCACAAAGATTACAACTAAGTCATAAGTATTGAAAATAAAGATGAAAATAGGTAGGGAAACCTATTTAATATTTTAATTCAAACAATTAGTTTCCATTTCATACATATGTAGATTTACTCCTATGCAGAGACTGGAATTCCAGCTTATCAGTTTGGCTTTGTGTTTACTTTTGCAATGGTATAGCTCTAAAACTCAGGTGAACACCTACTATGAAATGTGAAATTTAATTTAGATGCATATAATTAAGTAGTAGCAACTCTACTACAAGTACAGTGTATCTAAGAGGAAACAGTACTGATAATAATAGTTATGGTTTCAGCTACACCTATACTTAAGTCATGAACCTTTCACACTGTCATCTAATCCTACTTGTTTATAAGTCAGGTAACCACTTCTGGAGCACCTTCTAACCAAAATGCAAGTTAGATTTTCATTGGCTACAGGTGCTGCTTCCTGAAAGAATAGCATTTGTTTTAGTTTCTCTTTACAGACTTTCATATATTGGATTTTTTTGCTACTTGTTTAATTTTTAACAGTTTCAGTTTTAACCTGATTTATAGTAAGTCAAGACATCTATCTGTACAAATTCAGAGCAAGTTATTATACCAGTTTTAAAAGGGGGTTTTGTCCTACTTGAGATACAAATAACTGCTGCAATAAATGAATTATGTTCAAAAATCCTTGGCATGGCATTATAATCCTTGCAATAGCTTGTTTATATGAAAGATGCACAAACCGTGACCCAGTATAAAACTAGAAGTATTTGTTCACTGATGTGTATTTTTTAATTGACAGCAATTATGTTTATGGTTTTGACTGAGCTTAGTACTTCTGTAAACTCAATGCTGCTCATTTCCTGTTATTGCTGGGTAAAACAGTTATCATTGCGGAACTAAGAACAATAAAGTTACAAAAGCAGGAACACCTTTACTCAAGTAGCAAGGAAGAATATATAATAAAAAAAATAACATACAGGCCTTGTTAAGCTGGAAGTCAGGTCAAAATTACTTGCTAAGTAATAACAGGAGAACCATGAGAGCACAAACTGCAAGCAGAACATTATGAGACAATTCATTTTATAGACTATAGTGGGATCCAGAACAGAGCTAATACATTGAGGATAATCTGTATAACTTTTTTATTTTATGTGCATCAAGGCATTCAAAGACTGATGCAAATTACCCCTAAAAATGAAAACGTTTTAGCAAAATTTTACAGAATGTGTGACACACAATTCTAATAATGCAACTATACTATAACAAACAAGACTCCTTTAGAGATGGGCACATTTCATTTTTGTTTTCCTTCACCAGTGTACCATGAACATTAAACACCTGTCTGCCATTGCACATTCTTGTACCGCTGTGCTAAAACATATGTATTTTTTTCAAAAATACTTTACATGTGTCCCATGATGCCTCAGTACCATGAGGCCTATAAATGTCTAAATATACACACTGTGTTTTGCCAGTGTTTTCTGACTGGCTATGCTTTATACCTGTTATTTTTATTTTGGGGGTGCTAGCAACAATCTATGCTACAATTGCTTACCTGCCATGTTGAATAACCTTATAGCCATACCCCAAGCCTGTATTTGCTGTTTTTTTCTGAATGAGGTTTACCTCTTGATTTGTTATGGCAGCCTTGCTCCATAGGATGAGGCCACAAGTGATTTTCTTAATCTGTTCCAGGTCTAACAACTGAACTGCCTTGGATTACATAAAGGTGACACTTTCACCATCTCTTATATTGACATGTCTGTAATATGCTAAGGAAGTCTGGCGTTTTGCTTGATGACCTTCTAAAAGACTTGTGTGCCAATGCACATTGCTGAACCACTGTGCTGAGACATTTCCATTTTCAGGGTATTTTATATATCTCCCAGGAGGTTTGTAGATATGCTTGTGCATACACTATTGCATTTGATCATGATCTTTCTGACTGGATCCATTGTGTTTCTGCTTAGAGACTTTTGATTTCTTCCCAGGAAGTGAGTGAGAAAGAGATGCTTAGACTGTTGTTAATTTCATGTGGTTACTTGAACTAGCCTGGTCCTATTGCATTATCATTTGCTGAAAGGAAATAAAATACAAATTCCCATTTAAAAAACTCCATCACACATTGTCATTTCTGAGGGCACCTGTTAGTAGAAATAAAAGGTGTGTGAACTTCACCATGAATGACTACAGTTCTGGAAATTCTGTCATATGGGTGTGGACCCGGGAAGGGGCTTATGCATGGTTACTTCCTATTTGTCCAGCAGTGAATACAGATCTTCCCCACTATCCCTTACTTGCTATCTGACATGCTGATTCTGATGCAGGGAAGGGCTTCAGGTCTGGAATTTAAAAGACAGGCTTATTAGTAATTACTAGGTATGCAGTCTAGGACCATTTAAGAGCTTAGTCCAATTTCTCCAAAGCACTGTTTGCTTAAGTGACTTGCTCAGAGTCACCAAGTAGGCAAATAGAAGCTGAGGGACTCAAATCCTGGAAGACATGAAGTTTCTTGTTTATAGTTACCCTTAATCTTCTGTGCAAGCTCTGAAACAGCTGTCATACCATAATATTTCTGGATGACAGAAATAATATTTGGACACTCATGCTGCTGACTAGACAACACCATAAATATCACATCAGTCTCTGCCACCACATAGTTACTAGCAGTATTCAGAGAAGGTGAGTTTGTCGTGACAGTATAAGACATAATTTGACTAAAAAATAACAGGCTCAGCATGTATCTTTATTAGACAAATTTCACATGGTAACAAAAATGGCTATGAGCCATCATCACTTGGATTTTGACAGATGGAGGCAACTGACAAAAGTCCAAGGCTATTCTACAGAGCTGGTAGGAAATGTATGCATTCCTGTTTGTTTGTCTGTCCATGTCACCCCCCCCCCTCAAATCCATCATGCCCAGTTCTAAGATGGAAAATACATTTTTTTTTAATTACAGCATTCTAAAGTATGTTTGAAAAGTGCATTGTTTAGATCCTTTGTCTTAATACTGTGTATACGTTCTCTCATATGTTCTAATAACGTACAATTTGAGGGGAGGGTGACTGTAGAATGATTTGGAACAAAAGGAAACTTTGTGGTGTGTTAGACTGGAAGCTGATAAAAAACATTTTAAATGAATTGATTAATATAAAGTGTTTTTTGAAGGATAGAAGGTTAAAAGTGTGTAAATGATGTTTTATTGGTGAATATATGTATTACTGATTTTATATTATAGTTATTCAGTATTGTAATAATTTAATTGGTTAATTATGTAATAGAATTTTACTTAATTGTTTTTGATTGTATAAAAATGGAGTGTTTGTGTGACACCCGTGCCCTGGCCCAGCAATCAAGGAGCCTCAATCCTCACCACTAACACCAATGGGGCATCTCATATAGGAGGAAAGGATAACAAATGCACACAGTAAAGTGCAATTTCCCTTAAGAGCACAGAGAGAGATCACAGTCAGTCTGGGCCTGGTCGCTCCCTTGCTCTCCAGGTCCCCAATAAGACTCCCCACTGGCACAGCTATAGGGTCCAGATCTCAGCCTAGTGGGCAAGCTAAAACCTCCAGCACTCTCTCTGACAACCAGTGCTTTGTGTCCCTGCCCAAGTAGCTGACACACACACACACACACACACACACACACACACACACACATACTCACACACACACACACACACACACACACACACACACTTTGAGAAGAGTTTATACAACCACACAGACACTCCTGGGAAAGGCTGGCACAGGCTCTCCAGCTGTGCCCCTTTTTCCCAGACTATATGGTAGTACCAGCTGCCACCACCCACTAATATTTATCAGCTACTTAAAGGCCCTTAAAAGGGTGTCCAATTATTACTGTGCAATATTATTATCCAATTTGGTAGTATAGCCCAGGGCTAAAGCTATTAGACTGGCCTTGTACAATTTTACCAAAGGCATGAAAATACTCTAAAGAGCTTAAATTATCTCTACAAAAACAGACACAGTTGAAAGGATTTAAAAATATTTAATAACAAATAGTCAAAACACAAGACAATCCTTTTTACTACACAGTGCTAGTCAAGAGTTCAGAGATCACAGAGAAATACTTAAAATAATTCAGTAGTACAGTTCTGACCATCACAGAAAAACATGTAGTCTAATATTTCTAGTTTCTAGCTATTTCTAAAGGAAAACACAAATCTAAGATAAACTTACATATAGAGCAAAGGCAGTGCTGAGTTGGATGGTCAAGACAAAAATGCTTAATGCTCTCTGATTCCCTGTTTTTAAAATCACATTCCTGGGTCACATTACATCATTCTTCACACTTCCCTGGGTTCCCAGGCTAACAGAAACTACATTTACATTCTTCACCTCTGGGCAGAAACCAGAGCAATAAATGACATTTATGCATGCAAATACTAGCCATTAACTCTGGCCTTAAAACAATAGCAAGAATTCCTTCATCTAGACCGGCTGGAGCCGTGTTTACATCAAAGGTTCACAGCATGCTTTACTTCATCAGCAGAGTGCACTTTTGTTGCATTTTTTTCAATTCCACATGTAACACTATTTTTACCATTTAAGACAACAAGCCTGTGGTTTACATTAATATTTACAGATGACAGAATTATCTCCAAAATTATATCTGGCTAGGCTGGCAGCCTTCATCTATCTTCACTCAATCTTCACAGTTTGCATCATGGTTGTGTGTTCTGAGACAAAAGCATGGAAATAAAGGTTATTGCACTAAATTTGAAGTTGCAGTGCTTGTTTCTATTGAGCCTTTATCGTACCATTGGGTCTAATACCTTGTTTTTATTGGTTTGGAGTGGTATTTGGTAGATTTATTAGTTTGCTTGGAAAACTTAGTCCAAGCTGATGAACCTTTTGAGCAAGCCTAAATCCTTTTGTACTACAGAGGAACCTATTCATAGTGATGGGACCAGGAGCATATTCCTGCAAGGAACAGGTGTCTGGCATGAAATTAGTCCAGAATGGAAGGCAGTCAGTTGAAGAGTATGTGTGTGTGTGTGTGTGTGTGTGTGTGTGTGTGTGTGTGTGTGTGTGTGTGTGCAGACACATACACACACACACACACACACACACACACACACACACACACACACACACACCTCATGCACACGCATACAAAAACACATATATACACTCACATACAGACCCAATGGCTTATTACAAAGACATGCATCCATAGCATTTCTCCTCGGGCCTCTGCTGAAAATTGGCTTTGTTCCAAGTCAGACTTTCCCGGTTAACAAATGTTAAATAAATAAATAAATAAATGGGAAGCCTGAAGCATTACAAGTTTAAACTATTAACATGTCTTTGAAATGTGGAAGGAAATTGGAGCCCTCTGCAACAGCCCCCTAAGAATAAGAGAGTTTATGTAAATTCCATACAGAATGTACTCCAGTTTGGAACTGAACAAGAGAGCTAAATAATGTGAGGCAGCCCTTGTAACTCTAGCAACAAGTGCCATCTGTTTAACTGCATAATAACACCAAAAAGTCCATCTTCAAGTGAGGCCCCAACGTCTTTGTCTTCACTAAGTTCTACTTCTTCAACATCATCTGATTTCACTATTTTTTTATTCAGGATCAAATGTGAGGGGGGGGGCAGTTTTTAATTATTTATTTGTTTATTTATCGATTTATTTTTTGTCAGACTGTTTATTTCAGGAAAGCTAAGTTTATTTTTTTAAACGTTATCTTAAATTCAGCTAATGTCAAAAGCAGAAGCACTGTTTTGGTTCAGATTATACTGTCTGCAAAAGAATCGACTACCCTTTTCTGGTGAAACATGAAGAAAAACATAGATTTTTAGAATGCTGAGATCATTCTGCTATTGTACTTTTGACTTATGACTGCCATATCATCTAAAGTATCTTCAGCTTTAGCTATGCTAGTTTTTTTTTTTTTTTTTTACCATCTAATATGATTTTCCTATATCTAGATTGGTTAGAGTAGATATATTCACTCAGCACAAATGCAAGAAGTTAAGCCAAATAGTTAAAGTGTTGGTTCCCATTAAAAACTTTGGATTAAAAGCACAGCACATGTGGAAGGGAAGATTTCCAAAGCTCACTTTGTCACATGTAAAATATAACTTAGACATTTAGATTAAAACCTGTCAGTGAGCATTAAAAATATACTTTAAGTACCTCCAAGCAGAGAATATTACTTTAATAATACTGATTATTTAACATTTGTTGTACTGATCCACAGAACCTGTAGCCCAGTCTACAAGTGCAGAGGTTGGGAGGGTGGCCAAATGGTTAAGGTGTTTGGCTTACAAACACAAGGTGCAGGGTTTGAGTCTCACAAGGGATACATGGCTAGGCTTAAAATGATTCTCAAGGACAGTTAGCCTAGTACTAATCTATGAACCTATGAGGTAAATGCAGTACAGACATACATGTAACCAATCAACCAGCATGTCTTTGGAAGGAAAACAGAGTGCCCATAGAGAACCCAAAAAGATATAATGATCTCACACTGACAGGAATGATTCCCAGAACCTGGAGCAGGAATGAATCCCAGAACCTGGAGCAGTAATCTTAACATAAAGCTACTATGCTGCCTACACACAACTGGTATGATGGAGACCATCCAAATTAACTGTATTTTCTGTTTGAGCCAATAAGCAATGGAAAGGTTTTAAAATTGTTATTCTTCACTCATAAAACTGTCAAATTTCACATTTTTGTTACAGACTGATATATTCCCAGTACTGTTATTCATGAGCATTTTTAAAATTACTTTTTCAGTTGTCATACTCAGAACGTAAACATTTTGTAAGAAAATCCAAGTAAGTACAAATTGAAATCTACACAGTGCTCAAGCAGGTAAAATTCAGCAAATAACAGAAGAAGCCAAGTCAGTCAGTTAGCAGCACAGCAAACACCAATTAAAAGGTGTTTCCTGTGCTGCTAACTGACTGACTTGGTTTCTTCTGTTATTTGTAAGAAAATTGTTACATTTGTGCTTATCATTGCAGAGAAATCCAGAAAACTGAGACAATACTGCAGAAGGTAAAAGCACACTGAAGTTCCAGTTGAGATGTTTATGCTTTTTTAGCTTCAGAAGACTGGGCTGGAAGCGCTTCACTGTGTCTGGATGAGGAGTCACATTTCCAGGAATGTGGCTGACATCTCAAGCAAACATTAAAGCAATATGAGGAGCAGCCATATTCAGTGCTGATGGAATCTGATGCAGCTGGCTGTATATCATTTGCTTGAGCCACACCCATACGTACTGAGAAAACAAAAACGTTAGATACATTTTATGAACTTAAGAAACAAAAAAATGGGCCAAACCTGCATCAAAAAATAATCAAAAGCAGAAGCAATGCAGCGGCTATATATGTTACAGGAGCAACGTCCACATCAGGAATGTACCCAAAAAACAAGCTTTAAGTCCACTACTGGTTCCACTGGTAGCCCCTTTAACAGCTATAGCACCTGCAAGGTTCTGCTATATTTTGTTATATGTTGTTATAGTCTGTTATTTGTATTTAACCTTGTATATGGTGAAGTACAGCTTAACCTTCTATAGTGTCACTGATCTGAGCTACGAGAGCTAGGTATGAAGCTGTGACAGCCAAATCAAAGACAAGTGACTTGATTTGGATGCCAGAATTGCCAGCTGGGATGGGGTGAGTATTCATTCTATAAGGATTCTTGTCTATTACCTCAGAGATGGTCTAAAGACTTCCCACCAGAATGCTTGACGTGTGCAATTAATATAATTTGTATCAGATGTTTTGTTCCTATTATACTGGGGATTTGGAGCTCGCTTAGATGGAGAATATGTTAGACTTCAAGGCTCTGTGGCCTCAGTCCTTGATATGGCATCAAGGAAAGGAAACTTACAATTGATAGAACCACAGCTGCATAGAAATGAGAGTGGAATGTGACAATATGCCTATTGTTTCCATCCCAAATTAGGATAAAAAAGACAACACAAAAACACTTGATGTAGCAGGAATATACAGTATTAGAAGAACATATTAGACCAATAAGCTTAAAGCTAAATGCACAGGCATTGAAATAATATGATACATAAGAGGAGGAAAAAATTAATAACAGAGTCTTTAACAGAGCTGGAATGGGGACATAAGAACTTTGCACTCCATTATTGCGCAATTAGAAATACAGGCCAACAGAAGCAAATAGAGATGGAAATATGGTTCCAGAGCATGTGTAAGAACCTGAAACAGAGACTTCATAGAGGTCTTAAGAAATTCTGTGATACACACAGGGAGCATTAAAACTACAAGATCTAAATAGAAGGTTGCAGTACAGAAAAAAATATGGATCAGCTTGAGAAAGACCCTACAAATGAGGAATTCAGAAAGGTTTTTGGCCTTAACGAAATCTGGTAGGTACTCTTACATACAGCTCCAATAAATCCCATCATGACAGAACTCTGGAATCACTATTACAATAAACTATAAGTAATCAGGTAGAAAAAGACCTAAGAATTAGCAATGGACTTTAGGGTAAATTAATGGAGACCTCAAAGAGAATAGATAAAGAAACCCCAAGCACAATTAATGCCCAAAGGACAGCAATTTGACAGGTATAGTAGGTATCCCCTCTAAGGTATATATAAATGATTAGAACATGTTTTTGGCTCATTACTGCAATGTCTGGATCAAAAATCTGTGATTCTCAGATGCCTGGTATGCTGGGATACCTGTGCTAACTTATACAATGGGAGAAAATTTGTTTCTTGCAAATTATTGTCCAGTTGTTTTTACTTGATAATACACTCAGAAGTTTCAAATAAATAATCTAAAAGAGACTCTTTGAATATGTAATATAAGATACTTTGGTAAATCATTTATAATTTGTTTTCATAATGAATTCTTGGCATTCACTCTAGTATTTACAGTGGATCATTTACTGGTCAAATCTGATAAGGTTTGGTGAATAAAATCATATGCCCTGTTTGAAGATTTTTTTAATCAGCATTTGATCATGTGAATAAAAACAAACAATGCCAGACTACAGTCAGGCATAGATGCCCAAGTAATTTGAGTTATGTGACTCAAATTCTATATATGGACTTATAGCTGCAAGTCGTACAAAGTTGCAAGAGTGAAAAAAGTATCAAACAGAACTGAGGGGCAAGGCAGAGGAGTTACATAGCATCTCTTTTTCAGCCTTTATGAGTACCTTGTTACAAAAGATAAATACTTCACTGTCAGCTTCTCTGAAAATATTACAGTAGATAACAGAGGTGATTGTTTATGTAGATGACTTAGAGATGAACTCAAGGGCTAACACAGTGCTCACATACAAGACTGCTACATAGATTATCCAGTACTTGTGGCATCCTTATCAGTAAGAACAAGACATATATAAATAATTGGCAGGGGTAGTACAGAACAGAACAGAATTTAACTCCAGAGCTTTATTTCCCAGTTGCATTAGATTATTATTTTGAGTGAAGATACATGGTTGCAAAGAACTCAAAGCCCTGTCACTATACTTGGTATCTAAAGACTGCCAAGATGACTTGTATCTGGCATACAAGGCATCCTCTGACCCAACATTGATGGATTTACAGCACATAAGTAAGTCAAATAGGATCAGAAATACCTGGTCTAGGGAGCTACATCTCTTCTGCAACATCAACCCGAACAGGTTGGCGGGATAGGTATATTTCACAACCTCTGGTCTAGAACAGACTTTCCATCCATGTGAAATAAAGCTTGTCACTGTCCATATTCAAGTGCAAATTCGATCTATGAGTGGGGTGAAGAAAATTTACCCCAGGACTATACTCTGTATTACTAATGGACAGCGGCAGCACCTAAATGCTTTATCCCATATACTGGTCCCCTCAGATTATCTATGGCATGATCCCAATTATTTTCAGTATGGGTAATATATAATTATTGATCAAGGGATGGGTAAGGCCAATCTAACACCAGATGGGATAGGTTACTTCAAGCACTAAAAGGGAAATCTGCTAGGCTTAAAATGGCCTGTTTAGGGCAGCTAGCCTTATGCTTACCTATGAACTTATGTACAAAAACATCACAGGAAGGAAGAGAGTAAAAAGATATCAAAATGGCAAATGGTTTAGTGTCATGTTCACATGAAAAGGGGGAAAATTCCTTAAAAATATAAATGCAAACGATGATAGCTGAAGTTTCCAAAGATATTTCACTTTGCAGGCACATACTGGGAATAACTTTTTCTAGGTCTGATGATCCTGATTAGACAAATGCTGAACAGATGGTTAAGGTTACATGTGTGTGAGTTGATAATACATTATAAACATGGATACTAATAACTAGATGATTAACAGTGCAAAGCTTAATTGTCCGACTGTATATTAAAATGTAGCAAAGGAAAAGTATATGTTCAGAAGCTCATTATTATAAGGATATATCAATAATGAAAATTAAAGAGTACATTGAAAATCATGGAATGGCTAACCACTTAAAAAAATGGACATAGAAGAAAAAATGTTCACCAAATATAAGATAAAAAGTTAATTCTGAGGTTGATTCAAACAAGCATGAGACAATATTCAGATTTTGAGATGTTTGTCATTGTTTACCATTTAAATGTTGGCTGTCAATACAAAATATGAATTACTGTATTTTGAAAGTTTGAGCTCCTTTTGTATATAAAATATAAATTTGAACTGCATAAAAACAATATTTTGGAAAAAAAAAAACATTTGAAAGGTTAAGTAGGAACAATTTCACCCTGAATTTCTGCTAAAATAGTTTAAGAAAGTCTGTGTCAATCTATTATGGAATATAATGTAGGGAAAGGAGTTAACAACTAGTTTGTGGAGACTAGATTAAATATTGATAGAGATTTTCTCTGAAATTATTTAACTTTGTTCACTGTAACATATTAATTATTACAAGTCAGTGATAATGCTGATGTGTAAGAACAATACATTCTTACTGAAATGAGGTGTTTCTCTTATGAATACATAATATTACTACTCATCTCTCATACTGCATTCTAAAGTAATTTAGACTACTGGTTTGCACCCCAGTTACAAAAAAAAAAAAAAAAAAAAAAACATGCACATTCTGCCCTCCCCATATCTGTGAAGGTTTTCTAATATAAAGAGTTTGGCACAATGGTTAAGGTCTTCCTTTCCTAAATGCAAACTACAGGGTTTGATTCTGACTTTGGTTATTGGCTAAGCTTAAAATAACCCTGAGAGGCCATTGGCCTAGTCTTCACCTATGAAGTGATGTACACATTTCTACCACTAAGGAGGGAGCATTTTCAAGTCTGCTGGTAATACACACCCAAATGTTTAGGGTTTCTAATGCCAAAAAGAAAGCACTTATATGACCATTGTTGTTTTCCTGACTTCATATCTGTTATTACATCAGTTGTCGATCATGACAGACATACTAAAGTAGGAGGCTGACACAACAACTCCCTTAACTAATGTGCTGCTTCTAGTATTAAAGTGAAGTATGATTTATGCTGCTCTTCTCAAAATGGATGATGGTGGCTGCATCAAGGTTGGGTGATTTTTTTAATTGTCACTTCCATGGTGATATAATCATGCCTTCCCCATTCACAGACATAACTATAAAGTATTTTACCATTTTATGTTTTTTTCTCCTTCATAATGACATGGTGGGTTACACACAGAATGAATAATTTTTATTGCACACATATTACAGCTCTAATCGTTCTATAAAGAAAAACATTTCAAAGCATTAGCATAAGCTACTTGTATGTTGGTATAATGGTTAATGTGCTTATCTCACAAACACAAAGTACAGGGCTTGATTCTCAACTTTGAAGGGTATTGGCTGGGCTTAAAATGGCCCACAAAGGCTAGTCTAGTACTGAACTGTAAAGAGAAACCTTGTTGACTAGAAATATTCATCGTTTATATAAAACTTGAAAAGATTTGATAGCATAATTGCAGGTCACTAGTGTGCTTATCTAACATTGTAAGATTTATTGCTATACTGAGACAACACACACACACACACACACACACACACACACACACACACACACACACACACACACACAAGCACATGCACACATAAATATAAAAGTAACATTTTACTAGCTCTTTAGTAGTGAACTGTGGTCATAAGTGCCATAATGTGTGTGATAAGATTACACACAGCTGTATCGTTATAATAACATGTAATTGCATGAATTGAAATGTGCCATTATAACAATCAGTTCAGAGAGTATTTTCTTTTGGGAGCTGGAACTTGTGCTCTGTGGATCTGAGCAGAATGAATGCATAACTCTATTTGAATTTCATTCAGCATGCCTTGATGTGTGGAGACTGCAGAGAGGCATCAACTTACATGTCTCTGTTCGTAAAGACTATTGTTTCAACTATAGTTTACTTTATGAGGGCATTACTGTCAGGTGCATATGCATCATACCTTAAAATAGTTATCCATACCTGTGTGGTGCTCCTATAATGATGCAGAAGTGGCCAGCAATTTCACCGAGCTTTGTGGTAGGTTAGTGCAGCTAATATGCCACTGAGGGCAGTACTGTGGCTGAGTGATAAGATCTGCTTCACAGCTCCAGGGTCTGGGGTTCAGTTCTTGCTGCTGATTATTGTATGGATTTGATATGTTCATCCCATATCTGAGTAGGTTTCCTCAAGATGCTTATTCTACGTACTCCATATACAGATGGATGAATGTGTGTGTGTGTGTGTGTGTGTGTATATATATATATATATATATATATATATATATATATATATATATATATATATATATGTAAAGAACCATTTGGTTTGTCAAGTATTTTTCCAATAAAACAAGAATTGTCATGTATGTGTCATTGGTTCCTTTTCAACTAGAAAATGCTAAATGAATTTCTGAAATCTGATGAATGCTGAACTGAGAAATATGTCTTAATAGGGAAAGTCAGGAAGTTTCTCCTTTCCCACACTGTTATGCACTCTTGAAGTTAGTATAATTGATGATGCAGAGTTATGGAGGGCAGACGGTCTTGTTCTCCCTGAACAATTATTTAATTTACCCGTATATGCATATCTATATCTATCTATCTATCTATATATATATATATATATATATATATATATATATATATATATATATATATATATATTCATATACATATATATGGTGGACTGGGTCTTGTGGCCTGGTTTGTATCTGTAAATTGTTCGTAGATCACATCACCTTACCCAAGAAATAAATAATATAAAAGATGACCGACCAGAGATTGAATGCGACCTAATGTTATGAGTTAAAAAAAGACATTTTTAAAAAAACAATGCTCAAAAATATGAAAAGGGCAGTTTTTCACACTTTTCGTTTTCGGCATTTTTTTTTCATTCTGTTGAATTGTTGAATTTCAGGAAGTCAGAGTGTCATAGCGGAACCAGTAACATTTCTGTTTTAATTGAACTACTTGGTGGAAAAACCTTAACAATTTATATAAACAACTGGATATAGCAGCTGAGCAGAGTTACATGAGAATTAACAGTCATTATTATTTTATTAGACAAAGATGTCAGAAAACTATCAGTTCAAGCAATAGACTTTCTGGTGGTTATAGTTTCAGTAGTACAAAAATATATTCCTGTAACAAATATAGCAAGAAGAAGAAATTAGTTTATTGTGTATAAATAAGAGAGCACGATTAACTAACGAATACAGATTAGCGTACCAAACCCTCTCTGCTAATAACATGCATAGCACTATAGTAAGTTAATCAGTAACTAATATTAACATATAACACAATGTTAAGATATTTGTTACTTTTTATAATGAATACCTAAGCATATGTTATAGGAATATCTGACTAAACAGTTACACAAATATAAAATTGTACCAAATGATGTACCTAATGGTACTAATGCCCACTGACTCTACAGATGTTTTTTATTTCATGTTAGAATGAAGGGACATCTGTTCCAACTTTTGTCAACATTTTTTGGTTAGCATGACTTGCCACATGCATTTGTAAACCCAGGAATGTTGATTACTGAGTTGCTAGGTGATCTCGGTTCACTCTGTGATATCTGATAGATACATTCAGTGAATGCGGCAAGACACCTACATGCATGTATACATACATGCATGCATACATACATACATACATACTGTACATACCAATATTTCAAGCACTGGCACTAATACCCTTCTAGCCTGCCAGTATCCCAAAACAGTAGTTACCATAATAAATGTCCAGGCTGTTCATAAAAATATCTAAACTAATGCCTGCTTTAATTTAATTTTTTGTCTGCCCCATGCATCAGCTGTTGTCTCAGAGAACTGATTAGTACATTTTTTTTTGGGGGATAATGCAGCAATAAATGAACACATTTTACTTGTATTGAGAAGAGAAAATGGTTTAACTGCAATGACTTTTGCTATGATGGATTGTACCAACAGACAGCAAATAATGTTCATATATATGCTGTTATAGCCTGTTATATCCTTGTTCTCTTTTGTTTAGTAAATGTTAACAAGTCTGTGTGAAGATGGGGAAAGTAAAATGGTGCTGAGAGAACTTATATAGATGTAGTGGGTTTTAGGAATGATCGCCTACTTATGGAAATGTGCCAGTTAAGGCATCCCACACTTTAGGAGTTCTGTCATTGTGCCTGACAGAGGGTTCCCATTCAGAAGCCTGAAACATCATAAGCCTGAAAATCAAAATCCTGAAACCAAAAGCCTGAAAATTCAGAATCCTGAAAACTCAAAATCCTG
Source organism: Protopterus annectens (assembly GCF_019279795.1). Taxonomy (NCBI): domain Eukaryota; kingdom Metazoa; phylum Chordata; order Ceratodontiformes; family Protopteridae; genus Protopterus; species Protopterus annectens. The sequence continues at coordinate 373,194,359 of NC_056726.1, read as the reverse complement.
AAAGCCCAAAATCCTGAAAGACCAAAATCCTGAAACTCAAAATCCTGAAAACACAAAATAGACATACTGATGTCATTGTGGCTTTGCTATTGTTAGCCCTGTGGTGTTAGGTCATGCGTTGGGGTCAGGTAAGTGTGCGGTTGGTTTTATTTTAGGGTTAGGGGCGGTTTAAGTGAGTTAGGGTTAGGGCACAGGTTAGGCATGTATGCAATAGTGACAAATATTGGGGTTAGGGGCGGTTTAAGTGAGTTAGGTTTAGGGCGCTGGTCAGGTGAGTGTGCGATAGTGACGGACCTTAGGGTTAGGGTTAGGGTCAGGGTCAGTTGGTAGATATTAGTGTCTTTATAGTGACATATTAGCATTATTTGTGTTTTCAGGATTTTGAGTTTCAGGATTTTGGGCTTTCAGGATTTTGAGTTTTCAGGATTCTGAATTTTCAGGCTTTTGGTTTCAGGATTTTGATTTTCAGGCTTATGATGTTTCAGGCTTCTGAATGGGAACCGACAGAGATATAGATGCAGATATCAGTTATGGAAATGCAAAGTCTGTTTGTTATTGCATAGATGGATGATATTTCATCTCATTTTCAAAATTTTATTTTACTAGTATTCATCTGTAAATGAGCATAATAAAGTCAGACTTTTATTGAGTTACTAAAATCTGTTTACATAAAGAACAGTAAATTCCTTTACATATTGGACTAATTTGGTTTCCTCACACTGGCCCAGCCATTTCATTTAAAATTATGAAGTGGAATATCCATAACCAAAACTGTGAGTGTGAGTGCACAAGGGGGCAAGTTGTATCAGTCCATCTAACAGATTGATATGTTTTTATTATTAACTAGCCAACCACCTGCAAGCAATGAAAGACAAACTACAGCAAGTACAGCTTTCTAGGAGCATGTAATTGTTAAGGTGTGTCAGATAGCTTTGGTAGTTCTAAAACAACTGACCCTTCTACCTGGACAAAATGCAACTCACCACAGATGATAATGGATTACCTCAACCTTGTGTAACTGGGCACTCTCAGTACTAAGTACAGATATAGACCCATGCTGGCTATCAGATCTGAGATTATTGCTAATAAAATGTTAGAGGACCTGGAACTGAACACAGTTCTTAGATATTTTCAGTGAAAGACATAGTATAGCAATACGAGAATACTTTTATGGCCATCAAAGTACGTCCTTCATACAGCAGAATGACACTGCATTCTTAAATCTCTGCGCAGCAACATCAAAGCCGCAAGAGTTCAAATGCCAAACAGAAAAACAAGCCAATCATAGAGCTACAACAAGATTTGCTGTGAACATGGAGGCAACCAGAGATATAAACATAAGCATGTATGGTCAGGAAAAGAACAGATGGCCTATTGTACCTGTTTGATTGTTGCAGTTGTACCCAAATAGCAGTATGACATCTAGCTTAAATAAAATGAAAGCCAAAATTTACACAGCTCTGTAAGGTGATACAAATTGAAATGTAGCCTCCTTCCCAGATTATTGACTCCCCCAACTCAGATTTACAGCAGTCTACAAAGGGCATTTATATCAAAAAGAATTTTATAATCAAACATCTTGAAAAAATATAAAGAAAGTATTAAGGAAGAATAGAAGAACACAGAAATTGGGAGATAGGAAGGACTAGGAAAAGGATTCTGACAAATTAATGGCAGCAAGATAAATGATAAAATATTTGCATGGATTGTGCTGTTGACCAGTGCATGTATTCGCTTTTTTTAAATTTCTTTTTTATAAAAATCATGCTGCACATACTTACGCTAGCAGCTACCCACCTCCCTCCAGGACGAGTGAGCTGATGCTGGCCTTCATTGCCAGCTCTTCTAATATCTGGATTACACACTATACATATGTTAAAGAGACAAACTTGAATAGCAGACCCTCTGCACTTAATGTCTTTATGAAATGAGACTTTCGACTCACACTTTTGAACAAAAAAGTAAAGGTTTGTACAAATTTCAGGGCTCACAGAAACTAAAACAAGATCAGTAATTAGAATTTAGTAGTTTCCCAATTTCAGTACAGTTTGTTTAAGACAATCTGTGATAAATTACACAACTAGCAATTTTAAAACTAAACATTAATGATGATGGTATTAGTTATGGATGAAAGGACACAATTTGATTCAAACTGTTGCCATATTTCATAGCAATGATTTTTTTTACAACATGCTCAAAGATAAATCTTAAATAACTTCTTAGTGGCTATGGAGTTTTACTGATCTAAAGGCCTTTTTCAGGAAAAAAAGGAAGGGCTTTATTTATTTATGTAGGTGCATATAGATTCATGCATGACCTAGGCCAGACAAATTTCTGATTTGTACCATTCTTATGATTACTGTGACATATGCAGCTCAGTACTCATTGTATATATAAGCATACACACACACACACACACACACACACACACACACACACACACACACACACAAACACACACATGCACACAGCAAATAACTGTAAAGCTCTATTCACATTTAATGTTTTCTTGGAAAATGTTTATTATTATACCGCGGTGGTGCAGCGGTAGAGTTGTTGCCTCACAGCAAGAGGTTCTCCCATTCGATTCTCGGCTGGTATGCGGGGAGTGCCTTCTGTGTGGAGTCTGCATGTCCTCCCCGCGGTCGAGTGGAATTCCGAAAGACATGCGTGAATGGGCGTGCCTTCGTTGAAGGTTGGGTGTCGAGCTGGCAACTCAGCACTGTAAAAAAACCTACTGCCAATCATTAGTGGACTGGAGTTCTGCTGTGGCGACCCCTAACTGGGAAAAAACGAAAGACAAACAACAACATTATACTGCATGCCTGTGACTAGTTCAGAATAAGGATAACCAAAAACAGCGTTCGCAGCAACTAAGTAACCAAAAACCAGAAGGAAACCGCTAACGCCACAAGCTATGTAGTCTTGAGAAACCGGTAACTCCTTCTTTTGATATAATAACCAAGGTACCTTCCAACAAACGATAGCAGCAGCCCTCTGACAGCAAAAATCCACAATTTATTAAAAAACGATACATACACAAAAACAGTTTAGCGCTTTCACCTGTACACAACGCAGGCTTCTTCAGAACTGACTTACATTTTTGAATTGGCCCAGTTTAAATTACTTTTTGGCGCCAAACAGAGCTCACAAATTTTAAAGACACACTGTACCATAATCATCTATCTACACAAATGTTACTGAATATATAATATCCAAATTTATAAAGACTGATCAATTCATTCTATAAACAAAGAACTTCATGAAATATAAATAATGTTATTAAATAAATAAAAATATATAAAAAATAAGTAAAAATAGGAATATATAAATAATTTAATCAAATGCATATCAGAGTGCTTTTAAAACCAATTGTATATATATATTTTACATGTATGTTAAAAAATGTTAAAAAATATATGTTAAAATGTGTTAAAATATGTATGTATATTAACAATATATAAAAAAAGATATAAATATATATTTTTTCTATATATTAATTATTAATAAATAGGAATATTACATAATATGTTAATAAAATACTTAAAATAAAATATCTTACATAAGTAAAGGTTTAATTGAAATATTATCATTCAGGCCGGGAGTTGAAGAGGCATCCGTGAATAATTGCCACCACATTTCACGGTAAGATAAATACCCTTTGCAGTCACCCCCCCTGGGGTCTGACTTAATAGTATCTATAATACCAAAAGTGAACCGATGATCCGAACCATACTGATTAATATGTCTATACAAAGCATTCTTATCATCACCCTTTTTAATACAATACATATGATCATAATATATAGGAAAATATATATTTTATATATTTTTTTATATATTGTTAATATACATACATATTTTAACACATTTTAACATATATTTTTTAACATTTTTTAACATACATGTAAAATATATATATACAATTGGTTTTGAAAGCACTCTGATATGCATTTGATTAAATTATTTATATATTCCTATTTTTACTTATTTTTTATATATTTTTATTTATTTAATAACATTATTTATATTTCATGAAGTTCTTTGTTTATAGAATGAATTGATCAGTCTTTATGAATTTGGATATTATATATTTAGTAACATTTATGTAGATAGATGATTATGGTACAGTGTGTCTTTAAAATTTGTGAGCTCTGTTTGGCGCCAAAAAAGTAATTTAAACTGGGCCAATTCAAAAATGTAAGTCAGTTCTGAAGAAGCCTGCGTTGTGTACAGGTGAAAGCGCTAAACCGTTTTTGTGTATGTATCGTTTTTTAATAAATTGTAGATTTTTGCTGTCAGAGGGCTGCTGCTATCGTTTGTTGGAAGGTACCTTGGTTATTATATCAAAAGAAGGAGTTACCGGTTTCTCAAGACTACATAGCTTGTGGCGTTAGCTGTTTCCTTCTGGTTTTTGGTTACTTAGTTCAGAATAAGGAAATATATGGAGGTCACAGACAAGTGGAACAAAAAGAAAGAGAAAATGACAGATAAATCTTGAGATAGGCATTAATATAAACAACAAATGTGGAAGAAATACAACAGATGAGTTTGAAATGGGTGTGTGTGTGTGTGTGTGTGTGTGTGTGTGTGTGTGTGTGTGTGTGTGTGTGTGTGTGTGTGTGTGTGTGAAAGAAGAAAATAGACAAAAATGAAAAATCAGAGTGATCAAATTAATCTCTAAAGATAATGAGAGTGATTCTGATACAACAAAATCACAGTCTAATAAAGATATGTGCTGTGAAAAAAAGGGAAAAAAGTCAAACAATAAGAAAGAAAACATCAAATATTCAGACACTTAAAATGTTAGTGGACTGAGAACTATTAAGAAAAATCAGTCATGTTAAACAGCCATCTCATGCTTATTGTATAAAAATACTAGATGTGCTTGAACATAAAGGTTTATGTATTTCTGTGTCAGGGGCTCTGCAGATTGTACAGTTATCACTACTACTCAGAAGATGAGAAAGTTGCAGGTTCTATTCCCACCCCAGGCATCTGCACTTATATTTGATTACTGACAGTGCACTGAAGCATGAAGAGATATGCTGGTTTCTTGAGATGCTGTTCTTTGAATAAGATGTTACTCCAGAATCCCATTTGCCTGAGTCAGTGGTAATCCATCTGGTCACCAAACCACATTATTTAACAAAGAGTAGGAAAGCTTCCCGTGCATCTTGGTTAAATAGGTATAAAGGATACTGTAAATCTCAGCTCTCCACTTGGAAAAAAAATCACAGGCTCAGTGGGATATACCAACTCAACAAAATAAAAGAACCGCAGATTATGGTGGTTTAATGACATGGTTGCAGTTGGAACAATAAACTCAGTAACTTGCAGAAAAAAAAAACACTATGCCACTCTGCAGATGTTTTGCTTTTCATGCTAAAGAATACAACCCAGTAGCATGTACAAATTCAGGAAGTGACAGTGAATACCTTCTGGAAAGTCAGTCTCTCTATTCTGTATCAGGTGTCTTATGTCATTAAATCTATGCTGCTGTCTGAATGAGTTTATAATAGATTTAATTCCTTTCTATAATCTTACCATTCTGTCACTGAAACAGTTTGCACTCTGGGTAGTTAGATTACTAAAAGTTTAATATTACCATTCTGTCACTGGAACAGTTTGTACTCCAGGTAGTTAGATTACTAAAAGTTTAAATTTACAGAACAAAGGTGACAGAGCAGACGTGCAGCTTTACTGCAATCCTGTGGAAAGCAGCAATGTGGGTAGGGAGTGTTAGCAATCCAATTCAACAAATAAGAATTTATGTGGTCACCTATTATTCTAAAACATTTTTTTTTGCTATCTGGTAACCATAAGCCCCCCCTGCAATAGATCAAAACCCATCTATCCCAAGTCGGTGGGTCATTTGTTATGTGAAGTAATCTTGTTTTTTGAGATTTTATGGAACTCACTCCTCCCTTATGTGAATATACATGTATTCACATATGTGAGGATATGCAATGTCTTCTCCTGAGGGCGTGCAAATTTTCTACACATACCCCATGTGGGCTGCCATGTCTGTGGCTTGGCAGGAACCAAGTACTTGCTCTGACTATTGGGACCTCCAGGATGCCTTTACTCTATAGGTGTCTACACTACCTTACTCACCCTGGCTCTCTGCGTGTCATTGTTCCCTGGTTCTGAGTATCTCACTGTTTTCTGGTCCCGAGTGGCTCACTGTTCCCTGGTCCTGAGTGGCTCACTGTTCCCTGGTCCTGAGTGGCTCACTTTTCCCTGGTCCTGAGTGGCTCACTTTTCCCTGGTCCTGAGTGGCTGTCTGTTACCTGCTCCTGAGTGGCTCACTGTTCCCTGGTCCTGAGTGGCTCAATTTTCCCTGGTCCTGAGTGGCTCACTTTCCCCTAGTCCTGAGTGGTTCTCTGTTCCCTGGTCCTGAGTGGCTCATTGTTCCCTTGTCCTGAGTGTCTCACTGTTCCCTGGTCCAGAGTGTCTTACATTTCCCTGGTTCTGAGTGTTTCACTGTTCCTGAGTCCTGAGTGTCTCACTGTTCCCTGGTTCTGGATGTCTCACTGTTCCTTAATCTTCAGTGTCTCATTCTTACCTGGTCCTGAGTGACTCATTGTTCCCTGATTTTGGATGTCTCACTGTTCCCTGGTTTTAATTGTCCCACTGTTCCCTGGTCCTGCGTGTCTCATTGTTCCCCAGTCTTGAGTGTCTCACTGTTCCCTGGTCCTGAGTGCTCGCTGTTCCTTGGTCCTGAGTAGTATACTATTACCCGGTCTGGTATTTCTCACTGTTCCCTGGTCCTAAGTGTCTTAATGTTCCCTGGTTCTGGATGTCTCACTGTTCCCTGCTTCTAGGTTTCCCACTCTTCCCTGGTCTTGAGTGTCTCACTGTTCCCTGGTCCTGAGTGTCTTATTGTTCCCTGGTCCTGACTTTCTCACTGTTCCCTTGTTATGAGTGTCTCATTGTTCCCTGGTCCTCAGTGTCTTATTGTCCCATGGTTCCATTCTGGAGTTTCTCACTGTTCCCTTGTTATGAGTGTCTCATTGTTCTCTGATCCTGAGTGTCTCATTGTTCCCTGGTCCTCAGTGTCTTATTGTCCCATGGTTCCATTCCGGAGTTTCTCTCTGTCCCTTGTCATGAATGTCTCGATGCTCCCTAGTCCTGAGTAGCTAACTGTTACCCAGCCTAAAGTCTTTTTTTACCTCCTTGCTTTATCTTGAATTCTTGGACTGCACTCATCAGGATATTATATCATTATTTACATTCTAATGGTGTTTCCACGGTGGTGCAATGGTAGCGTTGTTGCCTTACAGCAAGACGTTCTCCCATTCGATTCTCGGCTGGAGTGTGGGGAGTGCCTTCTGCGTGGAGTCTGCATGTCCTCCCCGCGGTTGGGTGGGCGTTCAAAAGACATGCGTAAATGGGTGTGTCTTTGTTGAAGGTTGAACGTCGAGCTGGCACCTCGGTGTTCGTGAAAATCTACTGCCAATCATTAGAGGACCGGAGTTCCACTGTGGTGACCCCTAACTGGGAAAAGCCGAAAGACAACAACAACAACATTTACATTCTAATGGTAGTATGTCAAACATAAATTTGACATCATAAAGAGAGACATCTATAGATAAAATAAAAAGTACTCCTACTATCAAGTGAAAGCAATTAATTATTTTATTGTATATTAACTAAGCATTTTATCACCACTTATAATAAGCTAGACTATAAATTATATACTTATTATTATTATTATACTAATATGGCTTATAACAAGGGGTTCTGACATGTTATATTCATTAATACTATACACATTAATTCAGGTATTATCATGTTATAGTGCAATACAGCAATGTGCATCATTGGTTCATTTCTCTATTGTTCTAATGTTTGTTAAAAAAGTTCACCAGGAATGTTAAAGCTGGTTCTAGTAAATGCAACAGTCTTCTTGTTTTAGTGTCCATCAGATCTGAGTAGTTAAGACATTTAACACATTATTCCTTTCCTTTCCTTCAGATATGCCATATATTCTTAAATTGCTCCTTCTTGCCCTGATTTCTATAGTTTACATTTCGTTAATAATACATGTACTCTGACCCTAGCAACATGTTGCTTGATTTTCAGCTTCCTTAAGTCTACCATCAGTATTATCCAAAGAAGTCTCAATGTCTTTTATTTGATTTTCATGCTGCTGAAAATGGATTTTAATTCTCTCTCTTTGTTTAGAATGGTTTTCTTATATGAATGTCCCTTTACTATAACATTCATCTATTTTAAGAGAAAGTTCCTAGATGGAAGACAATCATCTGGTGTAAGTTCTTAAAAGGTATATCCACATGAAGAGATTTAGAAGAATTCGTTTTCTTAAAAGAAAATCTAATCTTGAATAAAGAAGAAAAACACCAGTTCAAATAATAACCACAGTTTCCAACTTGACTCCATCGCACAGAGAGATGAAACCTAAGTGAATAGTTACCTGCCCTGACAAGCCAGACCTAGAGTGAGAGGAGTAAAGGAGTGTGGCCTGCTTACATCTCCTGGGGGGGGGGGGGATAGGGATGGCAGCAGGCACTCAAAGAACAGATAGGAAGAGGTAATTTCTCTGGCAGATATGGAGGTGGAGCCACTTCCTATACTTTAGGGTAGGAGGGTGAGGTTGCTTTCTGGAAATGGTTCTTGCAGAAGTGAGGGATAGTCAGTGCAGGCTGCCAATTACAAATCCATCTCTGACTCCACAAGCTGCGGGGCCACATGAAAAACATAGGGCTAAAGAGAAAAGTCCTCTAACAACCACCAATGGCTATGTTAATGATGGTCTCCACCAGCTCACCTACCCTCAGTGATGGGGAAGTAATAGGCTTATTGTCTGGAAGGAGGCTGATAGTCAACAGGCAGATAGAGCAAAGACTGATTAAAAAATAAAAATAATAATCGTAAATGTCCAGTTTCTTCAAGAATTTCCAGTATTTGTATCACAAGGAGTTTATACTAAATCACTGAATTATTTTCATTAAATATCAATCAAATTTCCAGTTAAAGAAATCTGAGGAGCATCTCACGGCAACAATTCACCCATTAGCCATCTTGGATATAACTCTTACTATGCTTTTTTTCCATCAATCCACAGACCTTTATTCTATATACTAGTAAATTCTCCACAGTTACTGTAATCCTAGTTTAGAATACCTGCACCAGTAAACTCTCCCCGACCCTTACTTCATTTACTCGTGAATTAAAGAGGCACCTTTTCTTTCTATACTCTGCCTACAGATACTTCATACCCTTGCTAGATCCACTTCTTTCTAAGACATGCAATGGAGACTTGGCAAATAACTATATGGACAGCAGAAAGCGTGGTTTAAGTGTCTATATGTGTGTTTATATGTATGTATGTATGTATATATATATATATATATATATATATATATATATATATATATATATATATATATATATATATATATGCTCACATATATGGTTGCAGTCTGTAAGAGTGAGCACCCTTTTTTCCCTTGTTTTACAGTCTGCCAGTTACATTGTGTGTAAGATCATAGTTCAGCGGGCCCTGAGAATTTGCCCTATTCCTGCTGTTGTGCGATCTTGGAGTTGGTATATATAAATAGCAGGAAGTCTGGGAGTGCAGAGTGGACTTGTCCACTGGGGCCTGACAAGTCCCCATATGGGGCCTGAAGAGTATAGGGGACTCCATTTTCCTCACCCTGTTTCAGTCAATGTTTTCTGCTTCAGTAAAGTCACGAAAAATATTTGATCTCAGCTACTGCATACAGTCTCACACGCACACACACACACACACACACACACACACACACACACACACACACACACACACACACACACACACACACACACACACAAACACACACACACACACAAACACACACACACACACACACACACACACACACACACACACACACATACACACACACACAAGTATGTGTGTCTGCATGTGTGTGTGTGTGTGTGAGGGGGGAGTCCATGTGTGTGTGAGTATGTACCTGTGTGCACACCAGGCATGTATGAATAATTAGTTTTAAGTATTTATTGTGCTTTCTGGATCATAAATCTATTTTGATTAGTCCAGTTACTCACAAACCAAATGTAAATAGATTACTACATATAACTTAAAAGCCACTGAACTTTACTGAAGTTCTGTTCACCCATTCTTGTCTAGTGTTTTTTATTGGATGTATATTATCTGCACCCAAAATAAGAATGTCAATTTACTTAATTATTACATTTTGTATTGTGACACCCGTGCAATGGCCCAGCAATCAAGGAGCCTCAATCCTCACCACTAACACCAGTGAGGAGCATCCACATTGGGAAGGATATCAAATACACACATAGTAAAGTACAATTTCCCTTAAGAGCACACAGAGATCACAGTCAGTCTGGGGCTGGTTTCTCCCTTTCCCTCCAGATCTCCAATAAGACTCCCCACTGGCACAGCTATAGGGTGTATATCTCAGCCTAGTGGTCAAGCTAAAACCTCCGGCATCCTCTCTGTCCAACCAGTGCTTTGTGTCCCTGCCCAAGTAACTGACAGACACACACTTTGTGATATGAGTTATATACAAACACACAGACACTCCTGGGAAAGGCTGGCACAGGTTCTCCAGCTATGCCCCCTTCTCTGCCAGGCTATAAGGTAGAAATCACTGCCACCAACCACTAATATCAGCTACTAATAAGGCCCTTACTAAAGGGTGTCAAACTATTGCTGTGCAATATTATTATCCAAATGGTAAGTGTATATATATGTTTATTTATTTATTTTACATTTGTTACCAGGTAAATGTCTGACTGGGCTAAAAGCCCATTTTCAGCAGAGAGCCAGGGAGAAAAGCTTCATGCATATGCAACAATAAAGTTATAGAAAGTAATACAAAAACAATACTTTTACAAAGTAATACATGAACAAACAGTACAAAAAATAAGACAGAGAAAAACATCCAGCAGGTCATTACAGTACAATGAAATGCATCCTCGATACAATGGAGACAGAAACAATACAAAGTACTATGAGCAACACTGGGATGAGACAATATACAAAGAGTGTGATATAAGATCAATAGAATGCAAAAACTGGTAAGCATGTAATATGGTTAACAATCATTAGAGACAGGAAAAAAGTAGGATCCCTAGTCAGGGTTGGAGCAGGGATAGATCCAGTGGTTGGTAAAGTGTTCTCTTAGATTTTGCTTGAATATTGTGGTGTCGTTAAGTTTGAGGATGTGCTGGGGCAATAGGTTCACAGACCTAGATACTTTGTTAGAGTAGAGTGAGTCTCCAAAATTGTTATTAGATTTGGTTACTTTTAGCAGGAGTTTATCAAAAGATTGTAGGTCTCTGAGGTTAGAATTAGCTTGGACTAAGTCTTGTAGGGCTGGGCAGTTATTTGGTTTGGTTATAATGGTATGGACCATAGTGAGTTGGTTTAGTTGTAGTAGATTGGGAAGCTCAATCCAGTTAAGGTTTTTTAAGGCTAGGCAGTGGTGACCCTATAGGGTACACTGGCAGCAAATTTAGCTATTATATTGTAATGTGTCTCTAGGTGGTTTAGGTCAGTCTTTTGTAAATTAGTAAATATTTGTGAAGATTAGAGAAGAGTGGAGAGAAGAAATGACCTGGCTGTGGCTATTCTGGAGGTGCTAGTGTGATAGGGTTTAGCTCTATAGAGTTGACCTAATTTTATATGAACTTTTTATAGTTATTGCTATGTGTTTGTCAAATTTAAGTTGATTGTCTGTTGTGATGCCAAGGAGTCTGGTATGTTCTACTGGTACAATAACAATTTGGTTGGAGGAGTAAATGGTAAGTGAAGGATGTTTATAAGTAGTCTGGTTTTTGGTGAAGACCATGAGTTCATTGTCTGTGAGGTAGGTTTCCATGTCTAACAGAGATTTGTGTGTTTTTTCCTGTAGTTCAAGGGTAGAGGGAGCAGAGCAGATGAGGGTGGGATAATCTGCATATTGGATTATGGTGGCAAACTCAGTGGTAGCGTGAAGGTTATTAGTGAATATGGTAAAAAGAAGGGGACCTAAAATGTAACCTTGTGGAACTCCTACTGAGATAGGCAGGAGGGAGGAGAGGTCGTTAACCCATTTGGTGTACTGTTGTCTATTGGAGGGATAACTATGGAACCAGTGAAGGGATGACAAACTCTAGTTGTATGTAGCAAATTTGTTAAGAAGTTTTTGGTGGCAATCTTTTCATATGTCTAGAAAGACTGAGGAGACAAAAAGGCCTTTGTTTTTAATCTTAATTTCATTTCTTGGTACAGCAGCATCAGGGCTACCCAAATCAGTATGTTATTTACATACACATTGGGCCAGATTCCAAAAGAGTTGCTGTTAGAGTAAATCTGCCCTCATTCCAAAAGATCTGCTCTCAATGTAAGTGACTTACATCGGTGTAAGATCTACCAATAAACAGGCTTGCTACATGAACCAGACCTCAAATGTTCTGCTCTAAGTCTGCTGTCTGTGTAAGTGGCCACTTGCACTGAGAGCAGGTCATTTGGAATCGGGCCCACTGAGTGCCTGATTGGTTGGCCCACCCAGGACAAATGAAAAAAAAGTAAAAATAATAAGTAATTAAAAAATAAAGTTTACAGCCACACAGTAACAGTAAAACTAATGAGAAGATTTCAGACTTTGGAGTCATTTCCTCAGATCATATTATGTTTTATGTACACATACGTGTCGAGTACAGAGTCCTCATTCGTTTTCCCCCTCTCTGAGGTATAACACTAAAACTGAATAATGAAGTTGTTTACGTAAAACAGGGATCTGACTAGTAGTTACAAGCATAGTTACAGAAAACCCATATAACAGATGTGATGTGTGATTCTTGTTTTATCCACCTGTAAATAGGTGTGAATACTGTATGCACAATGTACAAAAGTCAGATTGAGTTGTTCCATATCCTTTATGCAGGTGCAAAATAACTACACAGTGTGGTCAGCACTAATATACATATTAGTGAGTTACAAAACTAACTTGTATATGTTAACCAAACTGGACTAGAAAAGTAGTGGAGTATAGTTGTACATGAAGGGTAGCTGCTTACATAAGCATTACATCTGTTTTTCTTTGTGGGATAGTATAGTACATCAGTAACCAAACCTCTCCTCTTACTCTTATTCTGATGTGGTATGAAATATTTTGAAGTTGTGTGCTGTTATTACCATAGTAACATGACCACATGCTCATTTGAAGAGCATGCCAGCTGTACGTTGGTGTTTCTGTAACAACGTATAAAACTGTTTGTACCTTCCCAGGATATGATTTGTAAATGCTGGACTTTGAAAAGATTCTGTTTAAGTCAATGGTATTAGCCTCCATGGTAGGATGATTTACAACTTTGAGACTTTTACCAGTTAATAGGGTTGCCACCTTTTCAAATGTCCAAAGTGAGACATTTTTTTGTAAAAATGTAAGATTTTACCAGACAAAACATAACCACAGCCACTGCAAAGGAAAGAACTCCACTTTTTTGCCAAAATAAAAGCTTACTCTTGTAGCATTTGAGTTGCTTATGCTATTTCATATAACATTTAGGTGTTTCAGATACAAAATAACATTTTATGCAACTATTAAAGAAAACTTAGGAAATGTTTTTGTCTTAAATCTCAGAATATTTGCCTTTTTATTTTATTTTGTTTTATTTGGGCAGCCACGGTGGTGCAGCGGTTAGGGTCGTCACCTCACAGCAAGAGGTTTTCCAGTTCAATCCTCAGCAGGGGTGCCTTCTGTGTGGAGTCTGCATGTCCTCCATGTGGTTGCGTGGGTTTTCTCTAGGTGCTCTGGTTTCCTCCCAAAGACATGCTGTAGGTGTATTGGACACTCTAAATTGGCCCTAGGCGTGAGCGCATGCATGTGTGTGCTTTCTGTGGAAGTTTGGGTGCCGGGTTGGCAACTTGACACAAACTCTACTGCCAATCATGAGCAGACAGGTGATCCGCTGTGGTGACCCCTAACCAGGAAAAGCCAGAAGAAGAAGAGATTTATTTATTTTTTGCAGGACACAACTTCCCAAACACAGACTGTCCCTTGCAAAGAGAAACAGGATTTTAACCCTATACTGGCATTGTTTTATATTCATTCCACAGATGTTGCTTTATGAAAACCATGCTTTACTGCCAGAGTTTACTTTTTTGTGTTTTTGATGATGCAGCTTGGCTTCCCATTTTTAACCAGAGTAATATTTTGTGTTGTGCCCTTCATACTGTGTGAAAGAAATGAATATTTAATTATTGTACAGTATGGGACCCCATGGTTATATAATTGAATATGCAGAGCCTTTTTACCTCTGAGGTTGCAGAAGCTATTAAGCAATTAACATCTCATAATGAAAAAAAAATAACTGCTTGTTAATAACAACATATAAATGTGTATGAAAAGCAGTTAAAGCATTCCTTCTTTCCTCTTGCAGTACATGTGCATGGCCACATATCAGCCACAAACATTTGACTGAGAATGCACAGCACAGAGGGAAGAGTGACTCAAACATAATCTGTGCAGATACCTCCAGGCCTCTCCCAAAAACAGGCTATAGGCCTAGTCAGACAATTATGGTCCAAAAGAAAAAGTTAGACTGTTAACGTTGCTTTTAGATATGCTATTGTTTTATGTACACATACGGGTCGAGTACAGAGTCCTCATTTGTTTCCCCTCTCTCTGAGGTATAACACTAAAACTGAATAATGAAGTTGTTTAACACTGAAAAATCATTGTCTTTGCAATTCTGAAAACAGATGCCTTGAAACTGAAAGAAAGAGAAATTGGAAGCAGAACCATACATCCATCCATCCACAATATTTTATGTAAATCAAAGAGAAAAAATGCAGTTTCTTCTTTCTGGTTTCTGAGTCTGTGAGGAAAACAAAACTATCTAAATCACAAATTATTCAAACTATCAAATACAAATGTTCAACCCAGAAATATTTGTGTCCCTCTTTAGAACTGTTTCACGGTGCTTGATTCTCCAGTTCGGTTCCTAGCTGTGGTGCCTCATTGCAGAGTTTCCTCCAGGGATGGTTTGCAAACATTTTCACCAATGGCTTTGGTTTCCTCCCAAATAACAAAGAGATGGGGTATGTGGATCAGTGATGCTCAAATCAACCCTTGGTTTGTAGTGTGTGTGTGTGTGTGTGTGTGTGTGTGTGTGTGTGTGTGTGTGTGTGTGTGTGTGTGTGTGTGTGTGTGTGTGTGTGGGTGTGTGTGTGTGTGTGTGTGTGTGTGTGTGTGTGTGTGTGTGTGTGTGTGTGTGTGTGTGTGTGTGTTTATGTGTCCACATGTATGCATGCACATGTGTATATACTTGAATTTGTCATGCAGTGGATTGGCATTCAGTCCACCATCTGTTACTGCCTTACATCAGATTCCCTGTGTCACTAAACTGGATAAAACAGGTACTGAAAATGATATGAAGACACAACAATGTAACATACATTTTACTGAAATGACCAACCCCCCCCCCCCCCACACACACACACACACACATACTTCTTCCAGATCAAGGTTCACACTGTATTGTTATTTTGTTTCCTGACAATATACCCTGAAGCATTAAATACAGGATTTTGTACTGTACCGTTTGAGATTGCTTGGTTATTCATACCTTCATCCATAGTATACCATACAGAAGGCATGTCAGGGCCCATTGTCTGTCTACTTCATGTCTGACTGCTCACCTCTACTTTGTCTGTCTTTGTAGCAGAATGTCAATCATGACCACAGAATTATGACATATCTTCATTTAAAACACTCAGTAACTTCTTTACTTAAAAGAGTAGTAAAACCTGTGACATGAAATAATAAAGGATATAACCATTTGTGACCAACAAAGAGTCAAATAGAAACATACCAACTATATGAAGGGTACTTGATTACATATGCAGAACACCACGGCACCATATTACGTTTTTTCACCTCTCTGCCTTCTGTTTCATTCTTAGCTCATACTGTGCGCGGGGCTCTACTCATGTAACTGAGTTATGAATAACACTGCATCAATGCAATAGTCACTCTATTTTGGGGGGGGGGTCATCTTGTGTAGATTTTTTTTTTCATATCACCTGCAGGAATACACAGACACATGCATACACACGCACACATGCCAAGATTAATCACCTGAGAAGTAGATCTTTGTGATCAGTAATTCCCCTGAGTCCTTTAACACTATTTAGTCATATTTTATATCACCTGCCCATCTTAATCTTTCTTTGTTAGCACTTTGTTAACACTCAGGCAACCCAGGCATTGTTAAACCTGCTGCTGCCTCCCCAAGAAATCATGCTGGTTTTCCATTGCAGTCAGCTTTGGATTCATGCATTAGAAGAACGGTTCGGTAGTCATACACTCCTCAGCTCTGAAAAGCTGAATAAGCTTTAAAGTTACGAAAATTTACTCCCCTCCTCTTTGCATTAAAAATCTCTATTGCAATCCATATTCTGATGCAAACAGCACAGCAATTAAGCTAAACCTTTCATTTATTCTCAGATGGTAAGTTTAGTTAAGTTTAGTGGTTAGTTTGAGTATTTTTGTAGGATAACTGTGATACAGCACTGACGATGCCTTTTATAATAATAATAATAATACTCCACATTTCATGATGAAAAGTTACTAACAGTGCACATATCTTCGATACAGTGGTTTAATGTGAGTCATTAAAAAGGACAATGATTTGCATGCTCCACAGTCCTCAGCACTGATTAAAAGGTTACTGCACAAATTCTGATGGGCAGTGCAAACATAAGCCTTTCTTCTTCCTTTTTGGCCTTAAACAGTGTGCGTAACTATTGACAGTGATGTATTACTATATGGCATGTACACAAAGGAACTAATCTCTTGTACAAAAATAATCTGCAGTTCAGAAACACCCATGAGTCATTAATGAACTGCAGCTTAAATTGTCCTGGAGTGCAGTCCTTGCAAAGCTTTACCTCCAGTACTAATCCTAATTAGCATTATAATCAGTCTCTAAGCATTCAGCATGAAAGACTGGTATTTGTCATGCTGAATGTGTCTTGAGATACTACAGTCATTGTGTGTGTGTGTGTGTGTGTTTGTGTGTGTGTGTGTGTGTGTGTGTGTGTGTGTGTGTGTGTGTGTGTGTGTGTGTGTGTGTATCTATCTGTATGTATGTATACACGTGTGTGGACACACACACACACACACTTGCTGACACATACAAGCACACGTAGATATCCAGACACACACACATACGCACACAAATACTTGCAGACACATGAGCATGTGCACATACACAAGCATACACACACACACACATACACACACACACACACACACACACACACACACACACACACACACACACACACGCACACACACACACACACACACACACACACACACACACTTGCGGATACACACGAGCATGTGTACATGCAAAGACACACACATGAACATGTGTACATGCAAAGACACACACACACACACACACACACACACACACACACACACACACACACATGCTGATGCATACAAGCACATGTACATATACGGACACACACACACGTATGCACAGACATACTTGCAGACCCACACGAGCACGTGCACATACACACACACACACACACACACACACACACACACACACACACACACACACACACACACACATATATGCACACAATTGCTGCACAGGCATAGACACACTTGCTGATAAAGGCACAGAGACACACACACTCACGGGCGTGGGCGCGCGCACACGCGCCCACATGCACGCACGTGCACAAACACAAATTTGGCCTCGGTTCTGAATCAAACAGCAGTAATCATAAGTAGAATGGCAATTGCAGCTGGCATACATTACTTTAACGTGCACTTACTAGCACTAGTGTTACCACTAATCTGTTATACACTGACATTTTTTAGTTACTGTATATACAGTTGTAATTACATAATTTTCATTTAATTGGCTTCTGAACCAGGGCAGTTTGGATGTTGCCTTGTACCTCAGATTAAATGACCCATGGCACTGTAGAAAAGACAACTGTGCCTTGCTAGGAATGACCTAGGGGTATTTCATGTACCATCTAGATGTGTTAACTTTCACAAAACTGTAAAAATAGATAAACTAGTGATATTGTTGCTTCCAAGTGTTTTAGTCCATGGCTATAATACCCTTTGGAAATCCTTCCTTAAATAATATAGGGCAAAGTAAAGTATGATCTAATAATGAAGACCATGCTTGGAGGACTTTATGATTGTGCTTATGCTCTCCTCCAGTCAGAGACTGGCATGATTTTCTAGAAAAATACCATACTTGAGGGTTTGCGTGTCCTACAATGGCACATGTCATGACATCACAAAGTTAATATTTCTTGTTTCTGATGCCTTAAAGCAAGTCTATTAAGTGTCTACTTAACCAAAGTACTAGTGGCTAAAGCATGCACTGGCACTGTCTTTACTACCTGAGACAAGCATGCAATGAATCACGCCCATAAGAGCTGTTGACTCAACCTAGCCATGTAGTGGAGGTTAACAGTTTCTCATATAAAGATCAGTGGGACAGCTCCTTACACAGCCTCAGGTCCCATCTAGCACACTCTCAGAAGGACCAGAAAGTGGATAATATGCCTCAGTCAGTCCATCATAGAGCTACCTCCATTTTAAACATGGCTTCCTAGTCTCTCTGCAGTTGCTGAAGCCATCCTCAGCCTGTAAGTGTATGAGCTCATGCCCGTCCTCCACTTTGCTGAGCAAGGAGGAACCCAGGGAGGTACCCCCCATGATGTTAAGCTGGAGGGGGTGTGTCCTGCAGTGTAGGCACTGCCCTGCCACCCCTACAGTGTGCCAGAACACACCCGCCAATGGTCTGATCCTGGAGACTGATATCTGGAGTCAGCCAGGTGTATGTCAAAGTTACTTCATGCTGAAGATGTCACTCCCAGGGCTTCCCTCTGGGTCCACCAGAGTGCAAAGGCTCAAACTGATGTTGGTTCAATGATATTTTCATGCCAGGACTTATTGTTCAGCGCCTGGACTTTGAATACTGCCTACGATCTGGTGACACATTGAACTGCAAGTGTGGGAATGCAGTTTTAAGGAACCTGGCCTGAAGTCAGCAAAAGCCATGATACAGGCTTGTCATATCCCCTCACTGTCTCAGGCAGGGGCAGTTTTCATCACCAAATATTTGTTAGCTGACTTCCAGGTTTTCTAAAAGAGTGCAGTTTCAGCTGCCACATTCATGTTTTCTGTGGTAGCTGAAACTAAAACTTTTGGCTTTTCCCGGTTAGGGGTTGCCACAGCAGAACTCAGATCCGCTCATGATTGTCAGTAGATTTTTATGGTGCCGAGTTGCCAGCCCGACACCCAACCTTCAAAGAAGGCACACCCATTTACTCTCGCACCTACCTGCATGTCTTTAACGTCACTCGACCATGGGGAGGACATGCAGACTCCACACAGAAGGCGCTCCAGTCGAGAATCGAACGGGAGAACCTCTTGCTGTGAGGGGACAATGCTAACCGATGCACCACCGCGGCTTGTGTGGCAGCTGAAACTAAACTCTTTAAAAAAAAATGGTTTAATTATTATTGCTCCATAAAAAGCATACTAGAACTCAAAAAACTGCCTCACTGTTTAAAAGACTATTAAAAGTCTGATATGGGACTGATTATTGCTGACATTACACACTAATATTATACATATCAATATTGTTATAAACAAATATCAAACATTGTAAATATTTTACAATGAAAATAACATTGGTACTGTTTTCTGATACTTTTACTCATTCTTAGTTAGATGCCACACCTGAACAGATCCCCAAGGCCTTGTTGCTTTATTTCTCCTATTTTCACTATTTATTTCTAACATTTTCACTGCATTTCCACCTTAGCAATAATAGCTATGGTTTTCAGCCTACTCAGGTGTTCACTTGTAGATTTAAACACGTGTTCATTAATATTATGATGTTTTTTGCACACAAACCTGATGAACTATTTATTTGGTATGAAAGTGATCTCTGTTAAAAGTGTTTCAGTTTATACGTTACTAATATTTATCTTGATAGATGTTTAGTGGTAGATCTTTTTGTTAGTTAATTAGTCATTTTGTTAGTGAGTTAGTTTCTTTTCTTAATTAATAAAGTCTGGATTAGTCTGATATGATATATTTTAATTTGTTTCTAGCTTTTAAGTTTCAGTTCTAAGGTAGCACATTCTCAGTGTACACTATGGCATTAAGGGGAAGGGGGACTTGGTTATAGGAATGATTGTAATGTTTTTATTGTTCTTAACACAACCACCCTCTGTAACCACTCCCTTTCTCCAAATAACCTGATTATATATAAATTAATGAATGTCTTTATTGCTGGTCATTATACTCAACTAGGATGACTTGTTTGTGTGTTTCAATAAAGGATATTCCATTTTAACTCAACTGTGGACTACCTACTATTTTATTATTTTGTAGTGCGCATTTTAAAGTTTGAATTTTATTAGTGAACTAGGTCATAACATATTTCAAGGAGTGAACTTCATACCCTCCACACTGCGAAGTTTCTGCTTGATTTGTTTCTGAACCATTATAGGTTGCATACTAGGTTTTCTGAGACTTCGAGGAATACCATAGTTTTTCTTTTTAAAATGTGTATCTACAAACTTTGGCTCAATAAGTAATGAGCAAACACAAATGCAAATAATGCAACCTTGGACAGTTTATATTTTAACAAGCACAGCCCAAGCTAATTCACTTGAAGGGGAAACCCTTCATGGTCTCAGCCCATTTTTTCTTTGGACATTTGGCTGTCCTCCATATCTTTACATCCTCAAAAGTTTGCTACCTGGGAATTCAACACAGTTGTAAGACCCACAAATGAGAGTCCCCAGTGTTAGATTAAACAGACACACTTTACTGTATCAGTTGATAATGGGGGGGGCACTATTTGGTGAGTCATTAATACCCTCTTGCTATTGTCGTGTACTCAGATGGCTACTCCTTACACACTTGGCTGCCAGAGTTCACTGTGAAGTGGATACGTATATTATTACGTATTACTGTATTACTTGAAAACACGGTAAATGTCAAGTCATGAGTGTTTTTTTTTCTTGATTTGCAGAAAGCATGCTTACTTCTTTTTTGGGGTGAACTGATAGGCTTAGTGGTAAGTCATGCTTTAATAGTCGACCTCAATGTCCCTGAGTTTGTTATTCTGAGAGTTGCATACTCCAGACAATTGAATTATATGTGAAAAAATGTTGTTTTGTTATTTATGAAAAGATATCCTTAATAGTAGAGCACTACAAGTGGTTCTATCAGGAATCCACTGATATGTTAAAAATGCATGTTATTTTGATTGTATCCTTTAAATCTGATTTGGATTGTCCATCTCCTATTACCATGCATTGCCTACATGAAACTGGTATGGTTAGGTAACCAAACTAATTGCATAACTGTGGGGACATTTAAAAAAATGGTATAACTTTGAGTGTCCATATCTCTCTCCTGTTCCTTGCTGATGTAACTAGCTTTGTAAAATGAAACCGCTAAGAAATTCAGAATGATAACTTCAGTAGCTCAGACTATTGGCCATTTGCCTATGGGAGTAGTAATAAGTTAAACTGGATGAAGAAAAGAGAGTATAAAACAGGAGACTGAAATGGAGGTACTACTCTGAATTCTAAAGCATATAGCATTTTAGTTTTTTAGCAGAGGGTTAGTACAGTTTAGCAGAGGGGTAATATAGGGGCTTAATGCAGTTAAGCAGAGGGATAATGCAGTTTAGGAGGAGGTTAATGCTATGAGCTGCTAATGGACTTCATCTAGTAGTCCAGGGTTTGATTTTTTCAGGCACCATGTGCCTACTTTGTAATTCAGAATAAGACACTTAATCAACGAAATGCTTCCTGGTGACCTTCAAAAAGAAAACCCTTTGCCTATTGTTGTTACCAGGTTAACAAATAAATAAACATCTTCCCTACAAGTGGAGACAGTTGCTGAGCCCTAGACATGTTCATGTTACCTTTACTGCATCCATCTTTAAATAAACATAACAAATGAGTTTGTGATCCATTTCCTAGTAAATGCTTTATAGTCCTGCTTTATTTACCAGAGTTGAACATGGTGCTCAAAACATCTGTTTACTGATATTGTGCAATTATGCAATATCACTGGATTTCCTTCTATCTAATTTGATGCATTGAACAGGATCTAACAGCAAAAGTAAAATAATATTAGTTGTCAGCAGTTTGCCATATGTCTAGAAAGAGACTGAAATCCATTATGCCTATATTGAAGAAATATTGGGGCACTTATTTAAAATATCTGAAAAAAATGAAAACCAAAGTGATACAAGGATTGGAGGTAAAATCATTTGGAAGTTTTATAGGTAAAACAATTTGATCATTTTCATGATAGAGGCTCTGATTGCAAGCTGATGGAGTAATTATGGAACAGAATTACGCTGTTGTGGTGCTGTAGTTGTTTTGTAATATTTTCAAGTGCTACGATCTCTACATAAACAAAAAACAGCTCCACAGTTCAATCACAGTGGTGAGTCTGCTGCCTTATGACTCATGTTCTATATTAGATGTGTCCAACCTGCGGGCCGCATGCGGCCCTCAGAGCTCTGCCATGCGGCCCTCTACCTCTAACTCCAACATTCATGTATGCATGCCCCAAAACACTTTTTTGTTGTGTTTTTCACGGCCGTGACCTGTAACTCTAACATTGGTGTGCGCATTCACCAAAGCATCCTTCTAGTTTTGATTTTTTTGCGCCAAAGAAGGGTCTGTGTGTTTGCACCATTATTTCGTGCCAAAGAATCAATGTGTGTGTTCTTGCTGAAGAGGGACTCGTCTATGGATTTGCTGCCATTGCCTTTTAAAGAGACAGCACTTAACCTGTGTTAATAGGTAAGTATGGTGTGAGTGAGTGCATGCATGAAAGCAGAATGTTTGTGTGCGTGAAAGTAGAAGTGTGTGTGTGTGTGTGTGTGTGTGTGTGTGTGTGTGTGTGTGTGTGTGTGTGTGTGCGTGTGTGCGTGCGTGCGTGCGTGTGTGTGTGTGTGTGTGTGTTTGTATGCATGACAGAGAGACAGAGAGAGACACATGCACAAAGAGGCTAACATACAAAAAAGTTAGCTCACAAATGCATCCTACATTAAAAGTACACGTTCATTAAATTGCAGCTTTTCTGATAGGGAGAGTGTTGTATTGAATATGAAATCATACCTCTCAACTGTATGGATTTTCGAAGAATGTCTGGATTTTTGCCTCATCTTCCAATTTATGTCTTTTGCTTAGGAAATAAAAGTAGTCATCCAAGGTAATGCAGTCCCAAGGATTAAGAAGGAGACAGCAGCCTAGGGTTAATGGGTCAGTAATGGATTGAGTAATGTGGGACTGTAGCATATAAAGTTTATTGTTTTTTTGACAAACAAAAAAAATCACCCAGTACTGTCTTGTCATTGGTGGGTTCTAAGCAGTAGTAGATTGGACAACAGTAAGCATATCTTTGGTGGATCATCAATACTGGCAAATCAAGTGTGCACAATGTAATTTTTTAAATGTTGGGGGTTTTAGTGTGTATGTGTGTGTGTTTGTGTTGGGAGTACTGCAATAGTAGATGATTATTAAAGACAGAGACTTACAAACTGTGGAGAATATGTTTCTTTGTTTCAAAACCTGATACTTGGGTACTAGGAATGCCAAAAAGATTTTTTAAGACATAGCTTCTTGCAATTTACAGTGGATGGATATTTACATTTAATGGACAATGTTAGCAGTATGAGTGTGGTCCTGTAGGGATCTGGAAGATGCTATGTCTAACGCTGCCAATGTCTTGTAAAGTGACCTGGAAATGGATATTGGGATGTTACTGAAAAAATACAGCAAGTGGGCTTTGAAATGTAGTTTAATTAAACAAAGTGCACTTGCAATTTACAGGCCATAATTTAATTTATTTCAGGTAGTCCAGATCCTGGTAGATTGTATACCATTAGACTTAATTAGGGAGAGGTGTCATTCTGTGGAAATAAGCAGACCTAGTTTCAATGAAAGCTCTGTGGTTGTTTGCAGGTAGGAAGTTGCAGGATGTGGAGCCAATGTGTTTTATTATTTTTAATGGATTTGTCATTTCAAAGTATGGTTTTCTTTGTTGCAAAAGAAGGCAGGATTGAATGAGCCATGTAACTTTGCAAATAACTTTCTTATTACACTACTTTAATTCTTTTGGAATTGATAGGTATGCTTCATTGGTTCGGACGTAAGCATAGTGTGCTGTGACTGATTTCTTGCAGCAGTCTGTGGCTTACTTATCACAATAACTTCTGTGTTTCTGGGTGTGTGATCAATTTAACAGTTTTAAAGATGTTTTCCAAAATTAAATAAATACATAATAAGTAAAAAAAAGTAATCCTTTCTTCACTTTGAGCTATTGACAAAGTGTGGGAATTTGTTTTTTTCAAAAGCGATGGTCAGCATTACAGCTTAGTAAACAGTCAGTCTGTGAATAACTTCTGCACAAATTAAAATGTCTGAATGTCAAATGGCTTTAGATTGGAGGGAAGCTATATGTTTACTCCAGTATGTAGTATGATCTTAGAGAGTTTATAGATTTCTTATCGATTTAATTTTTGCTGAGCAGTTATTTGTTGATTTATTGATGGTCCTTTCGGTGGTGGGAAATTGCATGGAGGAATTCATTTCTGTTATGATTTTTTTTCAGATATTTTGACTTCCAGACAATTTCAATCAGTGAGACTGTGTTATGTGATTACTGAGGTTGCCTATTTTACAAGTAGGAGCTCCTCTGTGTGTGTGTGTGTGTGTGTGTGTGTGTGTGTGTGTGTGTGTGTGTGTGTGTGTGTGTGTGTGTGTGTGTGTGTGTGTTTGTGTGTGTGTGTGTGTATAAGAGAGAGAGATTTAATATGTATACTGAACATATTTTTGCAAATGGAATTCTTAGTTAAATAGGCCCCTCTTCTTAGACAAGTAGACTTGAGTAACCAATATTAGATCATAGCCATCCAGCTGGGAAAGTTTAGTATGTGGATTTTCCTTCCGGTTTGATGAAGGCTATGCTACTTACTTAAGGAGTACATTCATGGCTATCCATCCAGTTGTAGTGTTGTTGAACTACATTGTTTGATAATGAGTGGAGCTTTTTACAGAAGTTGAAAGTTTTTGTGTGAAGAACCTGTCCATACAAAGTGGCTTGTTTATGTTGCAGTGAAGGCTGTGGTCTTTGTAGCGAGTCTTTTAAATATAACCAGTATTTCTGAGATGGAGAAAGTCTCTTAAGGCAGGATCTTTCTTAGCCTGGAAAGCAAGCCAGTGATGAAATTTATAACAGCCAGTGAGAGACAGAGGAAAGCAAGAAGCTTTTTAGTCTGTTTGGATAACTAAGTGAACTCAGTCCTTTGACCTTTTTTTGTCAGAAATGGTTGTAGTCTTCTTTTGGCACAGTGTTTTGCTGAGGCACGTGCCAAAAGGGGTGTTGCGCTCAATAATTGCTCTTGTAAAGGAAGAATACAGGGATGTTATGACCTCCTTGTCCCTGGATGAGGTACCCTTACTAATGAGGTGGGCCATGTAAAAAGCTTTCCGTACAACGGAGAAAACGTGGTGGTCAAAAGTCAGGTCTCTATCAACCTGGGTGCCCAAGCACCTCACGACTGATTGCGTGCTTACAACATTGTTATTAACATGATAATTTGTGGGGACATCACTCTCCTCAAAGGGGATGATTGTGCATTTTTTGGCATTTAGCTTGAGGCCATGTTTCTGGCACCAGTCATTTGTTTGGGTGAGACCCTCTTGTAGCTTATTCAGAATTGTTTTATTAAGTCAGTAATGTGAATTCTTTACTTTATTACAAATTTGTTGGCTTATTTTTGTGGATTATAGTATTGTAGGACTGGTAATGTTGACACTGTATGTAGATGGACTGCTGGAGTGGTTTTCCCAGTGAGAAATGCAAGTGCTATGGTGAATATCTGTTTATTTGTTAAAGAAATCTATATATTAACTAAGATGTTACAGTTAACTATTAAATTAGAGAATTAAAATCAGAATGAGAATTAGAATTTTAAGGCAAATATTAGGCATTCATTACATTTATTAATTGTTCGAATGCACCTACAGTACAGCCAGGAGGTCGACTTTGGCCTCCTGTGGCAGCGAAAGAGTTAACTATATGATATATTTTATATGCGGCCCCAAGACAATTTCTGTTCACTAAATGCGGCCCCGGCAAGCCAAAAGGTTGGACACCCTTGTATATCATTCACTGGAGTCTGTCTCACACTGCAATGACAGTATGCCATTCTTTCTTTAATACTCAATGATTATACCTGAAAATAGGTGGTCTTTTTGTTATATACATACTCCTCTAGCAGTAGCTTGTCTGTTGATAAATAAGTAAATACACATCTTTCAGAAGAAAAGTACTGTAGCTTACATGGCAACAGAGTACAGAAACCTTGTTGCATTGTTTCATATTTCTGCGGCCTTTCCAGTTGGTGTAGATGTCTTGTGAGGTACATACCAAAAGGGGCATTGTACTCTATAATGGGTCTAATGAGTGATGAGTAGAGGGGAACTATGACCTCTTTTTTTCTGGATGAGAAACCTTTTGTGATGAGGTGTGCCACGTAGAAGGATTTCCTGACTACTGTGGCGATGTGATTATCAAAGGAGAGACTACTGTCCGCTTGTGTCCCAAGGTCTCTTATCACACTTTCGGTGTTAAGTATACTACCGCCTGTGTTGTAGTTCATGGGTACAGAGTTTTTACCAAAGGGGATGACAATGCACTTTTTGGCATTGAGCTTGAGGCCATGGCTTTGACACCAGGCATCTGTCTCAGTGAGGCCCTTTTGTAGGATGTCCACATTGTTAGGAGTTTTGATTATGGCTCCTAGTTTGCAGTCATCTGCGAACTTCATTAGCCAAAGACCTTCTGTGTTAGCCTGTACTTCAGAGAAGTAGATACCAAACAGGAGAGGACCCAGGACTGAACCCTGTGGTACTCCACTTGTCACTGATCTGAAGTCGGATTTGGAGTCTGCTACTTTCACAGTGTGGGTTCTGTCAGTGAGCCAGTTGGCAATCCATCTTGTGACATAGGGATTTATACCTAGTTTAGTGAGTTTATCTATAATTCCAGAGTGGGAGATGGTGTTGAAAGCCTTGGCAAGATCTAGATAGGCTGTGTGAACCACCTTACCCTTGTCTATGGCTTTGGTGACTGCTTCAAAGAAGTCTATCAGGTTTATGAGACATGATCTGCCTTTTACAAACCCGAACTGGGTGGGGTCCAGAGTTTGGAGATTACCAATGTCTTTGTTTATAAGTTCCATGATGATACGTTCCATGGCCTTGCAGACCAGGCTCACAGGCTAATGGGGCAGTAGTTCCCAGGGTCTGTAGTGGCTCCCCCCCTTGTGGAGTGGGATAACCATTGCTGTGCGCCATTCAGCAGGCACAAAGCCTGAGGTGAGGCTATGATTGAACATGGTACTTAGGTGGAGTGCCAGTTTGTTCTGTAGTTCATGTAGAATGCAGCCTGGGATGTTGTCTGGTCCCATGGATGCTGTGTTCTTGGCTTTGGAGAGTGTGGTTTTTACCTGTGCAGCCGTGATTACAGGAACTTTGCATTCTTCCGTTATAGAAATGGGCTCTTTAGGGGGTGAGAGGGGGGTAAAGTTAGCACTGAACCTATCTGCCAGGATGTTGGCAATATCAGTTGGGCCTGTATATTTAGTGCCATTGTACTGTAACTCAGAGCAAATCAGAGTGTTGCCATTGAGATTCTTGACATAGCTATAGAATGCTTTGTGGTTGTCTTTAGAATCAGTGGCGATTTTGTTTTCGTAACTAGCTTTGGAGAATTTTATCAGGGATCGCAGCTTCTTACTGAGGCTGACCAGGGAGCTCCTCCACTCATGGGATTTTACTCTCTTTTGCAACAGTTTCTTCCTTCTATTGTACAGTTTCTTTATGGCAGGGGACCACCAGATTGGCTTCCTTTTTTTGGAGGATAGCGTCTTGCTATAGCACGATCCATGCACTCATGTAAGTGCTTATAAAGTGCAATTGTGTAGGATTCAGTAGTCATAACTGTATTGTTCATCTGCATGGGTGTCATGAAGTTCACCACTTCTGTCTTAAGAAGCATGAAGTTGGCTTTGGAGAATTTTTTTACCATGGTTTCCATAATGGGGGGTGGGGGCAGGATGTGGATATCTAGGGTAATTAGCTTATGGTCGGATCGGACCAATGAGGAGATGACTTCAGGTGTGGAACACCGGTCACTCATGTTGGTAATGACTAGATCTAGGATATTGTTGCCCCTGGTGGGGGTGTGGATAAGTTGATCCAGGGCATTGGAGTTTATGAAGTCCAGAAACCGTTGAGTGAAGGAGTTGGTACATGAGTACTTTTCCCAGTTAATGGTGGGGTAGTTGAAATCGCCCATTATTAGGGTGTTTGGTTGAACCCTAATATTTTCCAGTACATCAAGAAAAGGAGTGGGAATCCTGGGGCATGGTGGGTGATCTGTAGAAAGCTACAATTTGGATTGCAGTTTTGCCCATAGTTAGTTGCACTTGGATAATCTCGGCTGCATTATGCTGAGCAACTAGCCTAGAGGTGTGGATATCCTTAATGAATATGGACACACCTCCGCCTCTGGTGTTCCGGTCCAGGTTACATGGCCGAAAAATGTGGTATGAGTTATAGCCTGGTAGTGCAGGGGTGCTCTTTGGAGCCTTGAACCAGGTCTTAGTCACTGCACAGATATCGATGTTCTCCATTTTAAGGAGTGCCTTGAGTGAGTGCATTTTGAGATTTAGACTTCTAGCATTGAGTGGCATCACCCTCAGTTTTTGCTTGCCTAGACCTGTTATGGTGGTGAATTTGTCATTTGAACCTTGCCTAAAAAAGGCACTATAGGGGCGGCAAGAACCTTAGCCAGTATCTGAAACCCCAGGGGTGACAGGTGCAGGCCATCTCTGGCAAAGCATCATGGTCTGTCGACCATGTCATCCCAGGCAGACAGATACTGGATCCCTTTAGAATGGCACCAGAAGCTTAGCCAATTGTTGAAGTCAATCATTTTGTCCTTGTACTGCGGCATCATTCTGGGTGATGGCAGAATGCTACTCAGGGCTAGGGTCATACCTGCCTGGGCTACAAGATCAGAGAGCTCTTCCATGTCTCTTTTCATGTAGTCCAGGGAGGTACGTCTCGGGTCATTCACACCAACATGAACAATAACAGAGTCACATTTGTACTTGTTGTGGAGTGACCTGAGTGCGTGGGTTATGTGGTGGATCCTGGCACCTGACAGGCAGCTGACAGTAACCTTCTTCTTGTTTAGCCTGGTGAGTGGGACATCAGTGTGCCTGACTATAGAGTCTCCTATGACTATTGTGTTGGGTACGTTGTTTTGCCTTACTGGCTGTAGTTGAGTAGCACACTGAGTCTGTGGGCTATGTATCATTTGGGTTGTGTTGGGGGGGTGGAGGTTGCTTGCCTTTCTTAGTCTTCTATCAAGGTCTAATTATCAGCCATTTTAGCATGTCTGCCCATGGATTCTCCTCTCATGTCATGTTAAAATGTTTATGAAAGGGTTATGGCAAAAGAAGCCTCCAAGTAAACTAATGGTCTCACCTTGGGATCTTAATTTTGTGTTAGAGATGCTAAAATATTCCTCCATTTGAACCAGCTAACCCAGCATACTTGAGGCTCTTAATATGGAAAACAGTATTACTGATTGCTTTGACCTCTGCAAGAAGAGTATCTGCATTTCAAGCTCTTATAGTGAGTCAACCCTATCTCATTTTCCACAGACACAGAATTTGTATGAGAGCTAGTCCTTCTTTTATGCCTAAAGTGGTAACCAAGTTTACTTTAAGTCAAGCTGTCCATCTTCCTGTTGTCTTTCCTAAACCTAAAAATGAGGGGGAAAGGATACTGCATACCTTGAATGCCTACGGACAACTCAGGTACTATCTTGACAGAACTAAATCTTTACGATCTTTGGATCAATTGGTCATTTCTTGTGAAGGTAAGAAGAAGGGAAAACCTTTGTCAAAATGTTCTCTTTCCAAGTAGTTGTCTAAGGCTATTCCCTTTTCTTATACTCACCATAACAAAACTATTCCAGGCAGAGTGAATGCCCACTCTAGCACGGTCTTGACTTCATCAGCAGCTTTTTGGAAAGCATTGGGTTCTACAAGTTTTCTAAAACCTGCTGCTTGGTCCTCTGTGCATACCTTTGTAAAGCACTATAAGCTTCATTCCTTCTCTGGGTCCTGATCAGGCTTTGCTAGGACTATTCTCCATGTGGTCCTGGGCTCTCTTCCTTCCACCTACCAAATGAATGAGTTAGGGT
Organism: Protopterus annectens; assembly: GCF_019279795.1. Lineage (NCBI taxonomy): Eukaryota > Metazoa > Chordata > Ceratodontiformes > Protopteridae > Protopterus > Protopterus annectens. Next base: position 373,163,994 of record NC_056726.1, on the reverse strand, counting down.
AATCTACCCTCATAGCTAAGGCTACTGCAACAGTGATCAATATGATGAACGTACTACATTTGAGTATCAGCCAGGGTTGGGGATTGACATGATTGTAAGGTGTCTACTTCACTGATGCAAGATACAGGGTTGATTCTTACTACAGGAAAATTGGCTAGGCTTAAAATGGCCCACAAGAGTAGCCAGCCTATTACTTACTTGTGAACATTTTTTTCTATGAACTTATCACAACAGAAGATGTTCGAATGTTCACTGCTGCAGTAGCTGCTCCCTCCACCCCCCTTTGTTTTTTGGTGTATTTTTTTTTTTTTTGCCAGGGGGTTGACATTTATTTTATTTTTTTTTTGTTCCTAGTATTGTCCTTTCAGGGCTCAGCCTCCCTCTCTCTGTTGGCATGAAAGCTTTCAAGGGCTTGGCATCCAAACTTGTCATTTTATAGGTTTGTAGATAATATACATTAGGCTGACAACCACCATGATCTTTATAAGCCTAGTTGTGCAATCCAACCCAATTGTGTCCCTATTTATCACAGATATGATAGTAGGAAGTTTCTAGAGGTTATGTGCATGAAGGTATTTTGGTTTGGGCATTACTGTCTCTCACTGTCTATCAGAGACATGAGGAAAACAGTGTTTGCCATTTTTGCAGGCCTTGAGTTCTATCAAAGAAAACCTAAACAACTTCCCTTTTATGAGAATCAAACCTAATATGTTGTGCCTGTGAGGTAAACATCTTAGCCATTATGCCACCTCCACCCTTAAGTTTTTTTAGTCAGCTCAACTTCAGCTGCCTGACAGTTGGGCATGTAGAAGGTACCCTGAAGCTTTGGAAGCTGGCTGGTTGTTATGCCCTTGCCAGGATATTACCTATATAGCTCCCTGAGGCCTTTCTATGTGTATACAATTAATGTCAACAAGTATTACTTAGACGTGCGCAATATAATATACTCCTTTTCTGCATGGTACTTGGCTGACAATATGGGGAGACTGATGCAATTGCTAGCCTCATGGCATGAGACATTAGGGAATTTTTCAAGACTTTGATAGGCTGTAGTCTAGGAGTGCTCTGTGGTGTTCTCCATATTGCATTGTAATGTTAGAGATGCAAATATAAACAGCAACGAGCATGCTTTTTGATTGGAAGTTGATTAGTGTCCTCTGTAGGCTGTGTGCATTCAAGTGTTAAACATATGGTAAACACAGTCTGCAGAGTTCCTTGTTCAGATACTTGCTATCAATAACCTCCTGGTCAGAGATCTGGTCTAGATGAAGTTTCTGACCCCACCTAACTGCTCACCTCCTTGCTTCTGGCTGAATTACAAGTTGTACCAGCTCTTCAATCATTGGTACATTAATCTGCATTATGGTAGCTACTAAAAATGCTAGTTTTATCAGACATGACAGGAGTCTCTAATATTCTCCAAAAAGTTGTATTTCCTACTTAAAAGAGCTGTTGCCCCACTTCATTTCTACAGAACTGTGTAGATGGTGCCGAATGCCAGTGAACTGTTGCACAATTGGTTCCATTTGCATTCAACAAGTACCAAAATTCTTTTGGAACTGCAATCATTCTTCAAATATGTGCAGTTTGGCATACTGCCTCATCAAGAGAACAGAATATTTGGGGATCTGACTGTATGGTTTCTAAAAAATGTGGAAAAGTGATGGGCACATCAGGAAGGGGTAGCCTGAACTGCACACCATTTATAGTATAATGCACACAGTCTGCTGTAATTTAACGTCACTGTATAGATGCATCCGTGATATTAACCTGTATGGTAACTTAGTGGCTGCCAGTCACTTCGACCTCACTTATAATGGTTAAATGACATGTAAGGAAATAGCAAATACACCCTGCTACATCATTTTCCTAGAATCATACCTTATGTAATTAATGGATGCATGCATCATACTCACCAGGCATAATATGTCTTCATTGCAAAATTCCTCATAATGCATATATTCAGACTCATCATGTTACAAGTAAATGTGGCACAAATAAAAAACATTTTTCTGAGAGCAAGCCCCCCCATGTGCCACATATGGAGGAATTCAGTCCATGCCACTTTACTTTATTATCCTTACTCAGAGTTCATGGCACCGCAAAGAAAAAGCATTCACAGAGAAGCAATACAACATCTGTCTTGCTTTATCTCTAGTGTACCAATCTTGAACCACCCACAACTCACCACTAGGCAAATATTGTGATTCCATGCCACTGGGGAGTTAATAATAAAACATGAGTAAATGCTACCTTGAGCTATTGTTATGCTCAAGCATCTGTCATTTGAGCTCAGGTGATCTGACCAAGTGACTGTAAGCCATAGTTAACACAGATCATTATGTGATCATCTTTAAGTTAAGAGTAAACTCAAACGCAGTCATAAATAAATAATATCTCCTATATTACCAGTGGAAACTATGATGTAATATGTGACATCATTATATAAACAGATTGTGATACTATTCTCAGTGACACAAATAATTCTGATCAAGGTACTATTAATGAGTTCTATGATGTTATTAACTCCTGAATTCATGAACACATACCAGTAGGACATAGATATATAGGAAAACTCAACAAAATCTTTTTGGTAGAATAACAAAATTAATAAGTATACAACAGAAAAACATGCAACTGCTTAGCTTTCAAAATGGCACTACTCATAAAACAAGTCTAGTAAAATAAAGTACCCAAACTATTTACTTTTCTAATGACATTTTTAGACCTAACTATGAACCCATCTTGTTGACAACAATAATAAGGCATTCCTTAATTTCTTCAGAAAACTGAAAAGAAAAAAGTGTGAATGTAACATGTTATCAATATACAATGAAGTGATCACCCATCTATATACTATAGCAAATGTGTTTGCAGGAAAATTATGTATAAATTTCACAATAAGCAAAGAAATACTTCACAGTTCTATTGAGGCGAGGAGAGACATCCCTTATATAACTACAGACATGATAACTGCTGCCATAAGTAAAATGGAAAACTCAAGTTCCATGGGACCTTGCAAAATACCTTGTGGTTTGTTACACAGAATCAAGGAAACTCTAACTAAACCCCTGACAATCACTTTAACTAGCATTTTCGCCTGTGGATACATTCCTTATCTATGGTGACAGACTGTACGGTAGCAATTTACAATGTGGGATTCATCATACCAAAACAATTTTCAATCCATCATCATGGTCAGAATTTCCATATCAAGTAATAGAGAGAGTTGAGATGGAAATTATCCAAAATGATATAGGGACTTCCTTCTGCACATTATGGTTTTATATGGGGAGATCTTGCCTTTGGAATTTTGTGGCATTTTAAGGAGCTAACAGAAGTACTTGATGAAGGGGTGACAGAATATTCTGGTAGCCTTGCTAAACATTCAACATAATCCCAAAATAAGGGAATGCTTGACAAACTAAAAACATTAAATGTCAATCTATATGTAATTTTGTGAGTAAAACACTGGTTGGGTAACAGGACACAACAAGTAATGGTAGAGAGTCAGCTGTCTATCCCAAAAGGGATTATTAGTGGGGACTCCCATGCTTTTACTTCTTTTTGGACTATTCTCAGATATAAAAGTAGGAAATAAGCCACAAATAATATATAGTGATGATTGTAAATTGGGTAACATAATTACGTCAGTAAAACATGTTGAAGTTTTCCAGGATGATTTAATAAAACAGATGTCAAGTCCAGTAGTAAAGACCCCACCCTTAATGTCAGCAAATGTAACACTATGAGATTTGAAAAAAAGAACATCAACTAACTTCACCTGCAGCTCACATGACAGTACCTTCCACTAACATAACAAGTACAGGTCACCCAGGTGTCATGTTGGGCCATGCCCAAGGCCTGTAGGCTACCAGTCACTGCTAATTCACATAACAATTCATGGGTGACTCCACAGTGAAACATATTGATGCACCCGTCACCAGGCTGAGCAAGAATAGGATGTACCGTTAAGAATGCCAGGTCTAGCTGTTAGCTCACTACTGAAAAAGAAGCAATGACCATAACTCTATCTTCAGTCTGTTGCCATTTTGTGTGGAATTAAAGCTACTTCATAACGTTGAAGTCCTAAGTTTAGTGCTATTATTGCTCAGCTCAGTTCAGGATATGGTACAATAAGCTGATGAAGTGATATGGTGACAGTCCATTGGGATCTTCTTCTGTCGATACAATTGAATCAAATCGTAATAGAAAAATGTTATTTGGAACCAAAACCCATACCAAAATGCCAAGAAGATTCCACAGAGCTCAAAGTAAGCCATTTCTACAACAATGTCGCCACTGTACTTCAAAATAAAGTCCATTTACTGATTTTCAGCCAAACAAGTCCCAAATAACTCTAAATTATCAAAATGGTAAAGTTTAATCCTCCTGAAGCATTTCACTTTGTAAAGCCAAAAATAGGATCAAAATTTGACCAGGAAAGCAAAGAAGCACTTTATGCCATGGGTAAAGAAATGAAAGACATTTACAGTGAATTTTATTTTCTGAGGGCTAGAGAAATAAGTAAGCTCAATGAACATTTTGTACCAAAAACTGTAATTCATGAAAGGACATGCTTGTGCAGATGTACACATGCTTGTGCAGATCAAGCTAAAGGAGAGTTTGCAGAAGTGTTTACCCAGACACTTACATGAACTGTCTGTATATTGTTAGTTTAACCAGACAAAAGATAAAAAAATCAGAGACACGGTAGTGACTGGACTGGCAGACACTAAAGTTTATCAAAAATTACAAGTGGAAATGAATTTAACTTTGAAAAAGGCAATTCAAACACCTAGAGTGGTTTAATTAGTAGAGGGACAAAACAATAATATAAGTGAATAAATAAAGTGCGTGAAGCAAAGTGCAAAGAAAATTGCAAATTCAGTAAAAAGCACATTTAGGGTTAATGTAAGCATGTGCATCAGAAGTAAAATAAATGCAAATTTGACAAAAATCCCTAAATTTACACCTGCAAACTCCACAGAGTACTAGGACTATACCACCACCTACACTAAGGACCTCTATGCACACCTTGATAAATGCATTGACAGGACAGTCGTTCCTAGGCCACAATCCACCTTGGTGGTCAGTAGACATAAACAAACTACAGTGTATAACACAAGGAAAGAATTATCATAGAAATGATCAATAATGACATAGGAAACTTTCAGACACTGGACCCAACCAAATTTGGTTTCATCAAGGGCAGGTCATGCCTACTCAACCTGGTGAACTTCTTTGAGAAGGTCACCAAAGCAATGGATGAGGGCAAAATGATTCACACTGCTTACCTTGACCTGACCAAGGCATTTGACACAATCTACTACTTGGGCATTGTTGACAAACTTAAGAAGTTAGGCACAGACCCTTATGTAAGGCAGTGGATAGTCAGCTGGCTCGCAGACAGAACCTAAGAAGTTAGAAATGGTGAGTCCACCTCTACAAAGAGGACAGTCACAAGTGGACTCCCTCAGGGATTTGTCCTGGGACCACTTCTTTTTGGCATTTACTTCTTTGAAGTCAAAGCCAATGTCAATGGCCTCTGGCTGACTAAATTGCAGATGATTGGAAATTAGGAGGTGTCACTGAATCACCCACTGCCATAAATGTTCCCCAGGAAGGACTGACACAGACAAGTAACTGGTACCAGAACCATGGACTAAAACTAAATGCCAAGAGCTGTATAATATTATCCCTCCAGAAGTCATCCACTCCTGACAGCCATTATATTGACAACACACCCCTAAGAGCTGACCCAGCAGTCAGGGACTTGGAGACACACATAGACAGTAATTTAGCCTTTGACCATCACATGTCTACAGTAGTGAGGAAACCATTCTATGCTGTGCAACGTAAAAGCAAAATGATAGCATCTAGGTCCAAGGAAGTCATTGTTCCACTGTATTCACCATTCATCAGACCTATCATTGAATATAATACTCCTTTTGTAATGTACCTAACCAGGCATATCCATCAATTGGAATATCCACAGAGGTTCCTCACTAAAAGAATACAGGTGTAAGTAAAACTTCCTATGCAGACCACCTCAAGGCTTTACCCATGTATTCTGTCTACTACAGACTGTTGAGGGGAGATGCATGCCTAGCATACAAGGCATTTTCAGGCCCCACTCTGATGGCGCTCCTGCATATTCGTAAAACAAACTTTGCCATTAATATCAATAGGACCTTCTACAGAGACAGGTATGTATCCCAGAGACTACCCCTTCTTTGGAACAAGTTCCCCATCCATGTGAAGCAGAGTTCCACCCTAACCCAATTCAAGTGTAATTTGGACAGCTGGATAGGGAACAGGAAATTCATCCCTGGTTTGGCACCTGTCTCTAATATACACAGGCAGCCTGTAAATGGTTCATTTCTCACGTCCCTGCTTGTAAATGTTTCACCTCCCAAGCCCCTGCTTACATTTATCAAGAGTACTAGAACTTGTCAGAGATCTGGGATGCATGGCTAGGCTTACAAAGACCCTTGTGGTTGTTAGCCTAGTAAACACCTATGAACCTATAAACTTATTCAAAAAGTCAGAAACTACAATGTAGAGCCAAATCCCCACAGCATGAAGTAAATTTTAAGAGTCGCACCAAGAAACTAAAGTCAGCTATTATACTGTTAAGACTTCCAATGAACTTAAGACGTGCCACTGAGGCTATGGATAACTACAAATACTTTTTCTGTGATGTGGGAAAACTAAAGAAAATCTCACACCATTGATTTTTTCCATGATAATGCCTCACACTAGAGGGAGGTTGGCATAATAGTTACAATGTTTGCCTTACAGACACAAGGTGTAGAGTTTGATTCTAACATGGGTTATTTGGCGAGGTTTAAAATAGCCTACAAGGGTAGTTAGCCTAGTACTAATCTATGAACTCCTATCCAATGGATATTGTTAACATTATGCCTAAATTTGCATCTAATTTCTCCCTGAAATCCCCATGTCCATAGGTTCATAGGTGTTTACTAGGCTAACAACCACAATGACCTTTTTAAGGCTACCCATGCATCCCAAATCTTTGACAAGTTCTGCTATCCTAGATAAGCGTAAGCAGGGCGTTTAGAGATGAAACATTTGCAAGCAGGGGCCTGGGAGATGTTTCACTGATATGCAGTCCTATTATTCCCAATTCACTTCCCCACTATCACCAGTAAAGAAAAGATTCTCAAGGCACTCTCAAAAAACAAATATGCCCTCACTGACTCTTTCCTTAGGTTATTCGACCTAAGCCTTGCTTCAAGATATAATTTCAAATCCTGGAGAACTGCAGTGGTGATGCTCTGCACATAGGAGGTCCCACCATGGACCCAGGGAATTATAGAGTCATTAGCATCATGAGTCATATCATCACTGATCTCATGAATCACAACATTGGCAGTCTGATCAGGTTTATCCCACAACAATTTGGCTTTGTTAAGGGTCGGCCATATCTGCTAAACCTTGTGAGTTTCTTTGAAAAGGTCACACAAGCTGTGAATAGTGGTCACACATGTCCACATTGCTTATCTGGATCCAGCCAAAGTGTTCAACACCATTCCACATGACTGAATCATTAACAAACTAACAGCTCTAAACATCAATCCTTTATAATAGGATGGATTGCAAATCGGCTTAAGGATAGAAGGCATGCTGTCAGAGTCAGTGATGCCTCCTTGGTTAGGAAGAAGATGACCAATGTCATCCCCATGGGATCAGTGCTGGGCCACCCCCCATTTGGTATTCATTTCTCCAACTAACTGACCACAAGGACCTCTAGCTGACAGTATTTGTAGATGACTGTAAGCTGGGTGTTATTGTTTAGTGTTCTGCTTAAATGAATGCCCTCCAGAATGAATTAACATGAGTGAGCTTCAGCTAAATACAAAGAAATGTAATATCATTTCCTTTGGCAAACAAAATATTGCTAAAAACCTACTGCTTTGATGGCACACCTTTACCTTCTGAGATGATGCTTAGGGACTTGGGCACATGGGTCGATAACTCCTTCTCCTTTTCATTATCTTGTGGCTACCACGGTCAAGAAATCATTCCATATCTCTCAGCTAATTGCCAAAGGCATTTTCTCTAATATTAAGGAAGTTATTATTCCCCTGTACCCTGCTCTGGTAATATCTATAATAAAATATAATACACCTTTTAGTTTCTATCTTACTAAACACATAAGCAGACTTGCAAAATCACAAATGTTCCTAATGAAAAAAATATCTCTGGCCTCAAAAATCTTAGTTACCAGGAAAGGGTGGTGTTTTTGTGCATCTTCTCTATGTTGTACATGCTCCTGTGGGTAGATTGCTGCCTGACTTATCATGCCCACAGAGATCCCATTATCCTAAAGGTCTTTTTCCTTGGTAAATCGAACAGTGCAGCCAATACCCATAATAGAGCTCTAAATCTGCACCCAGTCATAAGTAAAACTAAATGGAGGGACAGACTTCTCACCCAGCACCTCCCTTTGCTCTGGAATAAACTCTTCCTGCCAGTAAAGTATACTGACTCCCTGATGACCTTTAAATTCAGGCTGAAGAACTGGATGGGTACCTTTAAGTACACTCTAGATGTCACAGATCTTGCCCTCCTTAAAACGGGTGGCAGAGCCTGAATTAGTGGTTGTTCATGGCTTCTGCTCTCTTAACCCTATGATCCCTAGAATCGCTATGACTTGTGTGATCTACATACTGGGATCAGAGCAGTGTGCTGCACGTGGCAGAAGGTGTAAGAATTGCAACAAGATGGAACATTGTGTCGTTGTGTGTAAATCTAAGCTAGTAAAAGAAATAGCCACTGAGAATAAAACTGAGAAAATTGTTCATAAAACATTTTTCCTGGATTCAGTAACTGATATACCAAATAGTAAATCAGACTAGTAAGTCAAACTCCCAATAACTGAAAGCCTAGAAAACATTAAAATAGATGCAAGGGCTGATATTATTGTAATGTCTCATGGTACTTCTAGAAGCATCTCGAAGTGTCCACAATTATATTAAGCAGAAATGGAAATACAAAGCCCTGTAAACATACTCAAGTTTATAGGAAGAGGATTCCTAACAAAGACTGAGCTTTAGGGCCACAATGAATTCTGGATCTATGCGCTAGAGGATCCATATGTCAATAATTTGGTCAACAGAATTATGGCAAGAGAATGGGGGTACTGATCACTAAAGTAAACAAAATTAATGTGGATGTGTTCAGAGCAGCTGGTCTACTTAACTGTGAAAGAGCAAAGATAGCATTGTAACTAGATGCATCCCATATGTCCTGACCACACCCAAGGGGGTACCATTTCCAATATTCTATAAAGCAGAGGTAGAACTGAAGTGTATGTACCTACTGAATGTTCTGTGCCAGTGGTAACAGATAGCAAAAAGAATGGCAGTGTTAGAATATGCGCTGATTTTAATCTGTTGAATGATGCAGTCATTTGGGAAAGGTTCAGTCCTCCTACCTTTGAGGTTATTGTACCCAGACTGTTGGTGGCGGAGTGTTCTCCTCATTATATACTTTAAGTGGATTTTGGGAGATACCCCTAGAGAGTCATAGTCAAAAGCTAATGATATTTATTGCTCTGACTGGAATGTGTTGTTTCAACAGACTGTCATTTCGTATAGCTTCGGCATCAGAAATATTTCAACCTAAAATAAGCAATCTGTTGAAAGGGCATGAAAGTGTTATGGCTGACATGGATGACATTCTAGGGACTGGTTCTGATAAACAGGTGCATTATAGAAGATTAGTGGCACTCCTTCCAACTCAGGTTGCAAGCGAAACAGAGACAAATGCAATTTTGATAAGCCTAAAATGAGGTATTTCAGTCACAGCAGAAATGTTAGTGGTGTCTGTCCATATTCAGGCAGGGTTAAAGGCACAGCAGGGCTAAAAGGTCAAACCTATGTTAGTGAGTGATATCAGGTCCTATTTATGATACATTTCTTGGGCAAATGTGTACCAGATTTGCCCACCCTGGTATATCCACTGACATATTTACTAAGGAAAGATGTTTCTTGCTAATGGAAGAATGCTCAACACTAAGACCATTACAAGACAGGTCATAATGCTTGCTGTCTGTTGATCTAGAATGTTAGCAGACACAGAACAAAGAAATTCACAAATAGAAAAAGAGTGCCTTGCAAAGGTTGTGTGGGCATGGGAGAAGTTCTCAAGAGACCTACTGGAGCTAGAGTGCTTCCAACTCCAGACTGACCACCAACCATTGGTTCCACTGATTAAGACAAAGCACTACCAAGATGACATAGGTTGTTTTTGAAGGTGAAGTGATTCAGTGCCATAATGATACATGTACCTGGAAAGAGACAGATTGTGAATGACATATCATCAAGGAACCCAGTATCTGACCAGACTCAACTTGTTAGCAAAAAAAAAATATTGCTGATATGTGCAGAGCATCATGACAAGTCAACCAGTAACTATTAAAAGGCTTGATAGGATAAGACAAACTACAAAACCTGATAATGAGCTACAGATGTTCATTAAATATGTAAGAGATGGTTGGCCTAACCAATGGACACAAACAAAGCATCTGATGTACAAATACTAAACTGCCAGAACATGATTGTCTGAATACAATGGCTTGCAACAGTACCAAGACTGAATGGTTCTACCTTTCTAATAATGTGCTGAAGTTCTTAAATAAATGAAGAACATCATGGCTTAAGTGTTGAGAAGGAGCTAAAATGTCAGTATGTTGCCCAATGTCAATAAAAATATTGCAAAGCATGTGCCAGCGTGCCACTACTGCATAATATATAAATAATCCTAGAGGAGATAACCATTGTTATTAATTCTGTTACCACAAGGTCCATGCTGAGAACAGATGTAGATCTATGCAGGTTCAAAGGAAAGCTTGTAGTAGTGAAATATTACTCTCAAGATATAGAAACCTACATGTGCCAACAATGACTAATCAAAAATGATTGTCAGGTTCAAGATAATGTTTACTAGATATGGCATACTAGTTAAAATCATCGCAGATAATGGCACATTATTTATATCCTCAGATGTTTAGAAATGTGATGATTGTCTTCATATATACTATGTCGATTTCTCACTACCCACTATCCACCTGAGCTGCTGAAAGATGGGCTGAAACTGCTCAGCAGTTACTTTATCAACCTGATCCTCACAAAGTTGTTATGTCTTACTGTTCTACTTCAAACAGTGCCATGGGAGCAAATCCTGTACACCTAATGCTTGGTAGACAAATCAGAACTACTGTTTCTATGCAAGAATCCAGACTGAGACCAAAGACTATTCCTTTCTCCTCTGCCAAGAAATGTAACCGTAAAGAAAAAGATATTTACAAACACTACTGTGTCCAGTGATATTTCACCCAAACTCTACCTGTCCAGGCCAACCATCGTGCCTAAAGCTACAGGGAGAAAGAAAACGGGAACAACTGGTATTACAGTACACAACGTGGATGAAACACAGTCCTTCGTGGTATAAACGGATGATGGTACCACTGTGAAATGTAACTCCCCCACTCTTGGACAGGGGCAGTAGTTGTTGACTTAGTTCCACTGAATAGCTTAATATTCTTGGGAACACGGTTTGTACTTGGATAGGCTTGTAAGGGCCCTAGAGCCATTAGCCCAGTAACCTCCTATGATCCTATGATCGTATGAACTGTAGACATATCTAGGTAATTTCTGAAGAGTCTGTGCCAGAATACCACATATCAGAAGGTCATATGCACAGTTTCAGACAAAGAAAGATGATGTCCTAAGCTGTCATGAGGTTAGGCAAAGTGCCTTGAAACCTGATCTGGTTGTACCACATGATATCCAAACTGGTCCAACTAGAGGCACTAGGAAATACTTTAGAATCTCTGACTCTTAGTCTAACCCAACTTCTTCTAAACATTATTTTCCAGTGGGTGTGACCAGGACTTGCCATGAGGTGCATCTGCCTAACAGATATTAAAGTGCAGCTATGTTTGTGGGTAGAAAAATGACTGAGTTCTTTTCACCTTAATAAGAAATGGCAGTGAATTTTTTTCTGATGAAAATTGTGTTATTACATCCAAAACTACTTTTTGAAAAGTACCATTTAAAGCATGTACAATGCTTAAATCTTTTTAAGGTTTTCATATTGCATTTAAGAATGTTGATTACATATACCAAACCTTATACAATTGGAATATAAGTCATTTAGACAGAGCTCCTCTCGCCTTGAGTGGGGGAGATATAATGATAGCAGTTCTCTGCACAGCTTTCATATATGTATAAATATATATACATATGCATATACATATATATATAAACATATATATATTTATCTGCACACACACACACACACACACACACACACATATATATATATATGTATGTGTGTCCATGTGTGTAATTTGCACTTGTAACTTTAAGAATGCTTAAGTGTTATTGTACCTTTAAGAATAATTAGTACCCATATTGCATATAGCTCTCAGCTCAGTCTTGAAGAAGAAACCACAATGGTATCTATGTTTTCAGTATGGTGCCATTTTGTGTGGTATTAAACACAACCATAGTTGGCTCATCTAGCACATGGTGTCTGTCCTCGATACAGCCCCCCCTCCCCAAATAAGGACTTTAGCTTTTCCTGTGGAAAGCTGATTGGTACACTAGAGCCAGACCCATGCCCCCCCCCTCTGCAAGAGCAAAAATATATAAATAAATAAATAAAATATTTGTACCAATCAGTTTCCCATACTAGTGCTAGATTCTCACCCTCTCTGCAAGACCAGAAAAGTAAACAAACAAAAAAACTTTAGCTTTTACTGTTTGTACCAACTGGCTTGAGCAAAAAAAAATTCTTTAGCTTAATGCATACAAAGCACCTAAGTGCTGCTCTGTACTGGTATTCAGACATGCATATACAGGGGAAAAATGCAAAAACTGCCCTTTTCCATCACGCCCTGTAACACTTTGTTTCTGCGTGGCTGCCACCTCCCCATGCCCTTGCTATGCTTCTGGAGTTAAAGTTGCATCATAACCCTGAAATCCTGAGTCTAGTGCCATTAGTCAACAACACAGTTAACGGTCTTGTACCAAACGTTGATTGCATGACACCAACCAAGTTTAAAACAAGGTCTAAGGAGTGAAGGCCAAAAAACTTGCCTTAAGCTCTGAAGTTAATAACTGATGACTACCAGTGTGAATTATTTAGCATTATAGCTGTAGGTGGATTGGGCACTCTAAACTGGCCATAGGTGTGAATGTGCATGCAAGTGTGTGGTGTGAAGAACTACTGCAGCAGGGCTAGCCACCCAGGGATGTAATCCTTGGCTGTAGATAATTGTCACTGTTGAAATGACACCATGACTCCATGAGCAAAAATGGGAAAAAGAGGTTATGGATGATAGATTTGAAGGACAGTAGTACTTCGAAGATTTGACATTTGCCGTGCTTGGAGTTTAACCCTACAACAATACAATAAAATTTTGGCTTGGGCACAGAGGCAGGGTTAGCAAGAGAGGGACAGAGCGGGAGAGAATTCAGTTGTAATGCAGGCTCTTATTTGAACTAAAAAGTAATGCCTGGTTGGGAAAGGGGTCTGAGTTTTCCCAGGCCTTGGGGTGAAAAAAAAGCTTTTCTACTGCCTCATTTTAAAGTGGAAAACATTCTGAGTGAAGAGAAATTAATTAAGCTGTCTCTTCGAGAGCAGCAATTAACGTTTTATCCTGAAAATTGATACCAGACAGTTACAGTTATACAGGTTTCATTCTATAACAAACCAACAATTGCTTTTCGAGTGTACTTAATGAAACTAGGATCTGTCTTTCTCTTGCTATGTGCACTATAGCTTGTTAATGAGCAAAGCTGTTTATCTGAATGTCTGCACCTCAGTCACTCAAAGGCTAACAAGGGTCTATCAACTTATTTCTAGTCAAGATAATGCTACATGCAAAGAGGTATGCTTACATTGCTTACTTTAGGGACCTCTACCCTCTAGCAATTAGCAGCATGAGTTATTCCAACTTTATAGATTTTAAAAACCTGTTTGTAACTTTTGCCATACAGACGATAAGTTGGTGATCTGACATACTCCATATCCAAGGAATAAACGCTAAAATGTTTTGCAAACCCTCTATCCTCTTCCTAAAGCTTACCTCTTTAGGTTCACTAACTTATCTCCACTTTCTGTCTTTAGACTAAGTACATAATTGAATGCAATTATTTGCTTAAAAACTGGGAATGTTCAGCAAAATTCTGCCATGTAATTAAGTTTTAAAGTCAGCTAAACTTATTTCATATTAATATATGTTAGAAGATCCTGTAAGGACCCTATTTCAAGCTGCCCCATGACATGCGTAGGCCAGCAGTGGTCTTAAGGTAACCTTAGTAAAAAAATAGCCATTTTCTCATTAACATTTATGACATCTCTGCATTCAAAATAAAAGTATTTTTTTAAGTTCTGTTTGGGAATTATGGAAACCATCAGTTCCTTATGCGAATTAGTGAAAGGCACTGTTCACCTCTCACTGAACTGGAACCAGCTGTTTTTAACTGATAGGTCACATGGTTGCCAGAACAACAACAAGAGTAAACAACTCATGATTTGCCTTTTTCCATTAGTAGTTCTTTTGAGGTGTGAAAATGTTAAATGTTGCAACCTCATAAAGTGAACCAGGTCTGTCAGCTAACCAGGAAAGCACTTAAAATTGATGTAGCAGTTAAGAAAGTATAATCTTTTCCACAAAAGCATAGGTTCTATCAATAAAAAATACATTTTTTGTGATGCCCAGAACATACAACAGAATGCTGCTAATGCAAAAAGAAAGAAAAAAAAATAGGAAAGATAAGACAGGCATTTTCAGGAAATGTGACTTCACTAGCTAGAAGAGGCCCTGTTCTTTCCCATTACATTTTACAAGAGTTAATAAGAATGTTTTGTATAGCTTTAGTACGGATTCAAAATGTAATGCCTTCAGAGTCACTTCTACAAGCAAAGTATTGTCAACACCATTTAGTTATGACAGAGATTCATTACTTTTGTTCAGGACTGCCCTTCTATTTTTGACATGCTACAGTTAATAAGAATGTTTTGTATAGCTTTAGTACGGATTCAAAATGTAATGCCTTCAGAGTCACTTCTACAGGCAAAGTATTGTCAACACCATTTAGTTATGACAGAGATTCATTACTTTTGTTCAGGACTGCCCTTCTATTTTTGACTGCTACATTTAGTTATTTATTTATTTAGTTCCTCTATTAAATATTTGCGTCCTGAGTCAATGGTTCTTTATCTGAGGATCCCTGTTGAGTTTATACTCGAACTTACAAAACAGAATAAACATGCAGTAAAAGAGATCATTCAGAAACATAAATGCTAACTGGAGTTAACAGTCAGCCCAGCCATGCTAAATTCTGCATCGCTTAGGGTACCTAGTTTAATAGCTATACTGAAATACAAAACAACACAGCTAAAGAAAAATGAAATGAATGGCAACCACCATTTTTCATTACTACCTTGTTAAACTTGCACTTTCCTTAAAGTTAAAACGCACAACTACCCTTTCAAATTAACACGACAAAGCCTTACTGTTTTCTGCTTCAACCCCGAGAAGAAAATGTTTGTTCTACAACTAAAAAATGTTGATAAGAACAAAGTACAGCTAATGGCACGTCTTGTGCTAAATCAATGTACTGTACAAGTAATTTCACGTACATAAGCTTTCACAGTACATACTACCATCATTCCTGGTCATTCCAATCATCACATATCGTGCAAAGAAAAACAAAACTTGGATCATATGGATTTAGTATGAATGTGAGTAATCATATGCAATTTAGTTGACACATGATCAACCTAAACTAAACTGTTTAAATTCTTGGGAGCTCACAGTCCTAAAGCAGCAACTCTTCTGAGGTCACAAACATATAAAAACATTTTCTTTTTACAGGGGAAGCTCTTCTGTACATCCCTGTGGGGGGCACCTCCTCATACCTAGAATGTCTAAATATACCTATTTCTAAACTGCATAAACTTGGGAAAGACGAAGAAGGTGAAAGCAAATGTAAAACTCAACGTCTTGACTTTTTCTACAGAACAAATAAGGCTTTAAAGAAATGATACCTAACATCAGACAACACCATATTAATTATACGACTTGTTGTAGCTGTCATTACCTTACAAGCAGTGCATTACAAACATATAAGTACACATGATATTTATACTCATACTGTGCCAGTCATATGCCTTGTCTCCACACAATATATTTATGCTTGTTTTACACATCATTCTACAGTTGAACTATCCACTATATGTATCAGCATGACTGAACATTCCATCTACAAAACAAATGTACTTTCTAAAAGGACATAATAGCAGTAAAGCAGAAACAACTGTAATAAAACAAAAGTCATAGTTTTTACTTTCTATGTGGAAGAACACATTAAAAATATCAAAAGAGCAGAATAAAAATAAGTATTTAAAAAATAAACCCAAAACAAGCTATCACAAAAATCAGCATTGTATGAGAGCAGTAAATGATGTTTGGGTTGTGTCTAATGCAGTGTTACTCAACATTGGCTTTGTTTGGCACTTGAGTACAACTTCATGACCAAACCACACCAGCCATGGCTAAATCTTGTATTCTCCACCCCCAAGTAAATTGCACTCCTACATAAGGCAAACAAAAGATGAAAACTGTAATATTTAAAAATAACTGGCAGTAAGACTAGCAGAAGAATATCTGCTGAGAGTAACACAGTTACTATTTGTTAAAATGAAGACTCCATTTAATATGGAAAGCTTAATGGAGTTCTATACTAAGAAATAATAAATTCTACTCTGTTACTTGAGGCACAAATGATGACTCTGAGAGCATACAGCACATCTTTAATCAAGACCTGGTCCAACAGTCAGTGGTGTAGTCATGATTCTTTGAATACTGCACCATTTCCCAGACTGTTGCCCTCCTGCCTCTATGGAACTTGTGAAACTGAACACCAGAATGCATATAAAAGAAGTGTGATTTAGAAAACATAGTTTGAGTCTAAGTTTTTAATTTGTTTTGGTTCTCTCTCCCTGCTTACCCAATCTGGAGTGCCTTCTCTGTGGAATTTGCACATTCTTCTTTGCCTATGTGGATGTTCAGTGGTGTCTGCAGAAATTATTAGACTGAAAATGTAATTTTAATGACAGAAACAAAAAAAATTAAATTAGACATTGGAGCTGAGTGCAATGTTTTGACAAAATCTATATTTAAAGCTTTGATGTTGCAGGGCACAGTAAATCAGTCATCTTGTACTTAATTGATATTTTCAGGAGATAGATTTATAGATGTTCCAAGGCCGCTGAGTCTCATGATCATTCTCGTCTTGACAGTACCCTCCATCAGGCAGCATCTCCTTTCTATAGGAGGGCCATACTGATTAATCCTAGAGTAAATTTGTGGATACCTATCCAGCCATCTAGTTTTTGTGTAAAGGAAGATAAATAAGTTGTACTGCTTAAAATTCTGGATAAGCTTATTCCAGTGGTTTTAGATGTAATAAGTTATAAATCTGTCCCTCCACTGTGGTTTATTTATCTTTTTTTACAGATTTAGGTCCTTACTTCTAGAACTGCTAGAGATATTGGGCTTGAGGAGAAATTGAAAGTCCAGGACAATCAGATCTCTAGTGGTGCAGATGAGAGACAGAGATCTCCCCTCAAAAGTCTACAAGACACTGAATAAAGGGGATAGTGCTTATAGTCTCCCTTGGTAGCTCTGTAAATTTAGGTCTGTCATCATTTTGGTTAGGAACCTTTGTGATCATTATAATTGTTTGATATGGTCAGAGAGATACATCCCAAAGGGGTGTTGTAATCGATAATTGACCTGATCAACACTGAGTATAAGGCAGTGATTGCCTCTTTAGATCTTGATAATATTCATTTGGCAATTAGCTGTGCTAAATAAAAGGATTTTTCCTGACAACCAAAGTTGTATGATGGTTAAAGAGAGGGAGCTATCAGGTATCAACCCAAGTACGTAGGTTCATTTTGTAGAGTTGTACTATCTGGGCAGTTTGATGAGGGGTTGTCTACCAAAGTGATGATATTACACTTTTAAGCATTTAGTTTGAGCCCAATTTTATTATACCAAGAGTGTACTAGACAGAGTTCATTCTGGCAGTGCTGGACTTGGGTGTCACAGAGTGAGTTTACAACTCCCAGTTTTCCATCGTCTGAAACTTTGTTAACCAGAGGTCTTATATCTCTGCTTGGAGGTACAAGAAGTAAATATCAAAAAGGAGAGGTCCCACACTGAGCCATGGGAGACACTGCCGGTATCATCCATATTTTCTTGCACTGTGTCACTTCTGTCTTTCAGTTAGTTTGCGAGCCATCTTATTACATATGAGATTATTTTTAAGATGTTTAACTTTTGTATGATGCTAGCAATGGGAATGGAGTCAAAAGCCTTAGTCAGGTCAAGATACGCTACATGCACTGCTTGGCCTCCACCTACAGCCTCTCTAACCCTTTCAGAGAAATTTATTAGATTAAATAGATAGGGTTTACTTTTCATAAAACCAAACAGTTGTGTGTCATACCCAGCAATATTCTTTATAGCACAGTTTTTAAAGTCATTTGTAATACATTCCTTGGCTTTGCAATTGAGGCTTGTAAGGCTGATAGGTCTGGAATTACTCAGGTAGTTCTAAGGTCACCATTACGGACAGGCATCACCACTGCTGTGGGACATTCTTCAGTGGAAAAAGCAGTAGCTAAATTTAAGTTAAATAGTTTGAAGAGTGTGTCAGCAAGGGCATGTTTACACTGTTAATTAAGCAACCAGGAATATTGTCAGATCCCACAAAGTAAGTCTTGGACTACATTATCACTTTCAGTAAATAATCTTTAGAAATCATTAGGGTAGCAATGGATTCACCTATTAAGGGCTTTGAATAGACGTCTGATGATGAAGTTGGCAGTAAATTTATTCAGAAGGATATTGGCAATGCTAGTTTGGTCAAAATAGGAGGCTGCATTATGAATAAGCTCTGAGTAATGTAGAATACTGTTTTTTTCCCTCTAAAATGGCTTAAGAAGGAATTATAATTATTTATGGCTTCAATGGCCAGCTTAAGCTTATGGGCTCCTTTACCGGACCTGATAGCATTCTTCATTTTTTGTTATAATCCTTTTGATATTATCCTTGAAAGGATGGGTTTTGAATTCACTATATAAAGTATGGCATTTCTTTCTTTTGTTGCATTGTTTATTTATGTCAGGTGATCACCAGGTTGGTTTGCGTTTGAATTTCCCATCACATTTGATGCTGCTAGTTATTGCTACTTCTGTGCATTTTTCTAAATGGATGTAGAATTGCTTCATAAAGCTTGCTTCTGTATTAAGGTCTGGGGAGGTACAGTCATAAGTTAATTTTGATAGTTTGGCGCATAGTAGGTTTAGGTTGCCCTGTTTACAGTCCTTAAAGTCAGTGGGGTTTGCTAAAGAAGCAAGAGGCAGCCATAATTGTAAGAATTGTGTTAATAATGCTCTACCCTCTAGTAAGTTTATTTACTAGCTGCTCATGGGAATTTTTGTTTAGTAATTCTAGAAATGTTTGGGAATATGTTGCATTAAAGGTATAGTTACCCTAGTATACTGAAGGATAGTTAAAGTAATCTAGAACAATGGAGTTTATGCTAATAGGGAGATAATTTAGGACGCTGAAGAATCTTACATGCTCATCATGGGACAAAGTAGGCATTCTGTAACATGCTATCTGTTGACAATTAATCATACCTAAAGTGATCTGAAGATCAATGAGTTCAATTTGCAAGTTCCTAGAGATCTTCCTGAAGGTAATACGCTCACTGACAAGTACAGAAACTAAACTACAAATGTCAATGGGCCTAAAAACATGAAAAGTGTAAACCCTGGTGTAGAAGGAATGTTCTCTTTACATTTAAACAAAGGTTCAATAATAGTGCAGACATAGATGTGCCTCAAGATGAGGCAATTTATTGTTTAGACTTCTGGCATTAAGGAGAGACACTTTAATGCAGTCCAATTTTTAGAGATGCTATGTTAGTTACATTGGAATGTCCATCAACAGAACTCATTCTAAAAAAGGCACTAGTGGTCAGAAAAGGCTTTAGCCAATATATAAAAGCCTTGAAATGAGAGATGCAGGCTATCCTTAGTGAACTATGCTGATGCAACTGGATCTGCTTGGTATGACATCAGCTATTTAACCAATTATTGAAGCCAATTATATTTTCTTTGTATATGGATATCATTCAAACTGAAGGAAGAATTCCACTCAGGACTAGTCCTTACCTGTATTTGTAACATGCGTTGAAAGTTATTCCACTCAGGACTAGTCCTTACCTGTATTTGTAACATGCGTTGAAAGTTATTCCACTCAGGACTAGTCCTTACCTGTATTTGTAACATGCGTTGAAAGTTATTCCACTCAGGACTAGTCCTTACCTGTATTTGTAACATGCGTTGAAAGTTATTCCACTCAGGACTAGTCCTTACCTGTATTTGTAACATGCGTTGAAAGTTCTGACATGTCTCTCTACATATCCCTCAGGGTTCTATGTTTCAAGTCATTCACTTCCACAAGCACCACTACAATATCTGTGTCATATTTGTTATTAAGGGTTGGGTCCTTAGGGAACTTAGAATGTCAGATATCCTGGCACCTGAAAGACAACTCAGTGTAACTCTCTTCTTTTCCAGCCTTGTGAGTGTGCCTGCAATGAAGTCACCTGTAGCATTTTCATTGCTGCTCTGGTTCAAAGTGATAGATTTGGAGTTTTTCCTCAGGGTGACTCTTTATGGGACATATACATGAGGTGGATAAGTGGCCTGATATTTGGTAAGATTTAATCTTCAGATTTTTCTGAGGCTCTGGTAGAGATTGATTTGCAGCCTCAGCATAAGACATCTTGATGTAATTATAGAAACTCTGCAGTGGAGGTGCAGAAAGCTCACATACAAAGTTCTTAAGTGAAAGGGAGGCCTCAAACATAATTAGGTATTTACACCTCTCATATATGGAAATATTAGTGCTGAATATAAGTTCATTATCTGTGAGCATAAAGCAGTTTGTACACTGTTTTAGGAGACCTAGAGCTAAAAGGCTGGCAGCAGAAGTAAACTAGCAAGCTGGCCTCCCATCTCATTCAACATTTATGTGTTTAGGCAAGTAATAAAATATATATAGTAAATATGTCACAGCCAATTAGATAATAACAGAAAATGATTAAGTGCTTGTAAATTTGGTTTTAGGGACTTAATGGAGATTGGTGGAAAAAAGATCCAGGCTACCAATTGGTACAAACTGAGCAGGATCAGAGGTTTGGAGATAAGCTAAACCACATAATAACCAGGTGGGCCCAAGCGATGCTGGCTAGGGAAATAAGAAGCCAATGAGCTTAAGGGAAATAGTTAAATAATGGGTGTCAGCAATGGAGAAAATCGCCAGATGGAAAATCAAGCAATGGGCTGTCTCTGTGGTTAAGCTAGACAATCATGAGCTACATATTTCCAATGCATTTTCAGATTTTATTATGTTAATTTACTGGGCGGTATTTGTATAAACCTGCATTTTCTTATCATTCACTCGGGTCTGATGAAGTATGCTTTAACAGATGAAGGTGCACACCTCCTATGTTAATAATAAAGGCAATTGATTTACTCTGAAGTGAAATTGCTCTTATATACTGATTCATTTGTATATTCTCTGATCTTGTTTATTGACGTGCTTCATTTTTCGTTTTGTTTTACTGAATAGTTCTGAATATTAGAGAATTTTAGAGAAAGTTTCCATGATTTAAGAGCTTATTGAATTAGTGAAAATGCATTACAAAAATGACAAATGCATAAATGAACCATATAATTATTTGCCCTTCCACATTTCATTTTAAGATACGTGTATTTAGAAAACAAATAAATCAGCTCAGCTCAGCATATAACATTTTGATTTTTTTTTCAGGGAAATCTATCAGTGTGATGAGATGTTCTGAACGTTTTGACACTTCCAAAATATACAAATCACCCAAGTGCCGCACAGCAAGCCGACAGAGTTCAGGAACAGCGTTACCAAAAAGTATATAATATCAGTCACCATAAAACGCTGTTGCTTAACGGCTTCAACCACTGTTCAAATAAGCTTCACCAATAACGGATGTAACCAGATATAGATGTTCTTGATATAATAACTCCAGCGAAACTTCACTTTCGTAAAAGTACTTTATTCAAGTTGAAACAAAAGTAAGCGCTTTCACCCGTAGGCTTTCTCAAACTTTAACAAAACAAACTGGCACATTAATTATTTAAATAGCCCTCCTCTAACTCTGATAGGATGTAAACTCTCACCAATCAAGCAAAATGAAACACACTTTGAAGCGCTAAAACATATCTGACATTTTTTGTATATAAATAACTTTTTTTAAAAAACTTCAGAAAGTTACTCAATATATTTAAAACTCTGTTTAAAAACCATTGTTTAAAACATTCATAGCATAAAGACTAAATTCATGTCCCACCATGATGAAAGCTAGTGAAACATATCAAAACCATTCAAATATATACTCAGTCAAGTATATGATCAGGAGGGGGATTTATTTGGGTCTGTATACTCTCCTACCCTTCAGGAAAGGTTTGATCTGAACTCTGTCATTCAAACCTGTTTTTTCATCTGCCCTCCATCTAACAATCCATCTAATTTCACTTTCTAAGGTCCGATTGATCAAATCACCCCCCCTAAGACCCTGCACCAACTTTTGTATAACACAGAAACTGAAAGTATGTTCTGGTCCTTTTTCACTGTTGTGTTTAGCTAAAGCATTGAACCCAGATCCCAATCTGATATGATACACATGTTCTCTGATGCGCTCTCTCAGTGTTCTATTGGTTTTCCCAATATAGAACGCTGGACATGCTGCACATCTAGCCAAATAAACCACATCCTTACTATCACAACTAGTGTGGGTGTTAAAATTAAAAGTACGTCCAGTAACTGGATGTACCAAAGTAGTATCAATGTTAATGTAGGTGCATTGATTACATTTACCACATGACACAGTGTTCACATCAGATGTCTCAACTCTTTCTTTATAGGAAGCATTTCTCGGTCTACATAATAATCTCTTAAGGTTGGGCTTATTCTTGAAAGTTATTCTTGGTTCTGGTCCCACTATTTCACCTATTTTACTGTCCGTCAACAGGATATCCCAATGTTTAGTCATCAGGTTTCTCAAATCCTGGCTATCCTTGGTGAAGAACATGGAGGCTCTCAACCCTGATTTATCCGGTTTAATCATATCTTGTTGGTTTACCTGTTCTGAAAAATAGGGTCTTGCCCTAGTACCCCTCAAATCATTTACCTCTATAATTGTTTGATCTATCACTCTATCAGAGTAGCCCCTATCTAGAAACATTCCTCTCATTTTCTCCACCTCCTCCTTATATCCATCCTCTGATGGGTTGAGCCTAGATGCTCTCATAAACTGTTCTCTCAGGATATTATTAAATATATGATTAGGGTGCATACTGTGTCTATGAAGTAACGTATTCCTATGGCAAGATTTCCTATGGATTGAAGTATTTAACAATCCATTGTCCAATTTACATATGTCTACATCTAAATAAGATATCCTATTAGCTGAGTACTCATATGTGAACTTCAGAAATCCAGTGGAACCATTTAGATACTCCACAAAACTTGCTAGGGTATCTACATCTCCTAGCCAAACCAGAAAGAGGTCATCTACAAACCTACGATATAGCCCAACAAATTTATTGAACCATTCAGATGCATATACAACCCTATCCTCCCAGGCCGCCATAACCAGGTTGGCGTAGCTATTTGCACAGGATGTGCCCATAGCTACGCCATCCCTCTGGAGGTAAAAATCCTCCCCAAATATGAAGACATTGTTTGACAATATAGTTTCTAAATACAATGTAACTAAATCTATCCTATCAGATGAAAAATCAGAGTGTGCACGTAAATAATCCTGTATATATTGAATACCCATGTCGTTCGGTATCATCGTAAATAGGCTGACAACATCTAAAGTGACTAAATAATATTGCTTCCCCTGATCTAATCCATTGAAATATATGTCTATATATGATTAAACCGGATAAATCAGGGTTGAGAGCCTCCATGTTCTTCACCAAGGATAGCCAGGATTTGAGAAACCTGATGACTAAACATTGGGATATCCTGTTGATGGACAGTAAAATAGGTGAAATAGTGGGACCAGAACCAAGAATAACTTTCAAGAATAAGCCCAACCTTAAGAGATTATTATGTAGACCGAGAAATGTTTCCTATAAAGAAAGAGTTGAGACATCTGATGTGAACACTGTGTCATGTGGTAAATGTAATCAATGCACCTACATTAACATTGATACTACTTTGGTACATCCAGTTACTGGACGTACTTTTAATTTTAACACCCACACTAGTTGTGATAGTAAGGATGTGGTTTATTTGGCTAGATGTGCAGCATGTCCAGCGTTCTATATTGGAAAACCAATAGAACACTGAGAGAGCGCATCAGAGAACATGTGTACCATATCAGATTGGGATCTGGGTTCAATGCTTTAGCTAAACACAACAGTGAAAAAGGACCAGAACATACTTTCAGTTTCTGTGTTATACAAAAGTTGGTGCAGGGTCTTAGGGGGGGTGATTTGATCAATCGGACCCTAGAAAGTGAAATTAGATGGATTATTAGATGGAGGGCAGATGAAAAACCAGGTTTGAATGACAGGGTTCAGATCAAACCTTTTCTGAAGGGTAGGAGAGTATACAGACCCAAATAAATGACCCTTTGATCATATACTTGACTGAGCATATATTTGAATGTTTTTGATATGATTTACTAGCTTTCGTCATGGTGGAATATGTATTTGGCTTTTATGCTATGAATGTTTTAAATAATGGTTTTTAAACAGAGTTTTAAATATACTAAGTAACTTTCTGAACTTTTTAAAAAGTTACTTATATTTAAATAATGTTAAATATGTTTTAGCGCTTTAAAGTGTATTTCATTTTACTTAATTGGTGAGTGTTTACATCCTATCAGAGTTAGAGGAGGGCTATTTAAATGATTAATGTGCCAGTTTGTTTTGTTAAAGTTTGAGAAAGCCTACGGGTGAAAGCGCTTACTTTTGTTTCAACTTGAATAAAGTACTTTTACGAAAGTGAAGTTTCGCTGGAGTTATTATATCAAGAACATCTATATCTGGTTACATCCGTTATTGGTGAAGCTTATATGAACAGTGGTTGAAGCCGTTAAGCAACAGCGTTTTATGGTGACTGACTTCCAAAATATAGGCAACATGTTTGCCTTTTATTGTGACAGATGTAACGGAAAGGTAAAATGAGAATCCCAATGGTTACAAGTTTATGAGAAGTAAAATAGAAATTATGTGAAATCATGATTTGTAGATGATAATATTTGATAAGGCATGTATTTACAAACCTTTAACCAAACTCCTGCACAGTCCAAATGAATGCCAGAGCTACAGTATTCAGAGTGTTAAACAGGTAAAAAGGAAATCAACTAATAACTTTATAAAGTGACTCCCAACATTGATTTGTGTAAGACTGGGACCAGAAGAACAGCAGGATGACTCATATTAATTAATGCTAAAATATAATATGCACTTCCTATCCCAGATCCTAATTCCTCATCTCCACGAGTTGTTTGTAACACCCTAACAACGCTTAAAAAACTAAGTAATGGCAAAGAAAAAAAAACAAAACTACAAAACTAAGCTATTTACAAGTTTAAGTATTTACACCTACTTACACTTTTACTTTTCGCTGCAAAATCAAATTTAAATATCTTGTTCTATAATTGAGTGCAAAAGTGTACGGCTTATTTACTTACAGTATATGCACAACACTTGAACTAAGGAATGGGAGTTCAAGAATGAGATCTGGAGGAAACAAGAGAAATACCTTCTAAAAATCAGGTGAGAGAGTACTAAATCTGGATGCTGACTGAAGCTGTTTAAAGTTAAGGATGTTAATGTGAACAGAAATTAAATGTAACCCTTGAAAGATAAGTCCAAATGCCAAACAGTTTTGTATTCAGGGACAGTAGCTCTGTTAGATAAAACTGAAGTAATTTCGTAACTCTTGGTTAATGGTGCACAATATTCAGGTCTCTAATATGTTAACATCAGTTAGCTTTCCATTCCTGAAGAACTGAATAGTTACATATGATATATTAAAAAAGAAACATGAGAACTGCTGTACAGTTGCCGAAAAATAATGAGAAATAAAACTGACAGTGAAGGTGGGTAGGTATTAGCACACATGCATATTAAATCCGTATCCATATAACAATGCTGTTAAAATTAATTCAGTAGACAAAAAATATAAAATCATATAAAATATGATACATGACCTCTTGCCTGTTGACAAAAGAAAACAATAAAAAAGGAAAAAGACATATAAGCTGAAATACAGGGAAAGATTACAAACTACACTAGTATTTTTTTATGGAGCTCCCTATGTCAATGCCTAACACCACTCAGTTGATCTACATCCAACAAGGGCTTCTATAAAACAATGCTATGTATAATCATGGAATTAATGCTGAAAGGTCAAAAATATGATAAGAGGGTCAAATATAGGTAAAACCATAGTGGAAACGTCACATAAAATATGTCAGTTTAATAAGCTTGTTCTGTTATAAAGCTGAGTAGGAAATTCAAGCAATGAGATGGCTATGTACCATCCCACAGTTCATAAGAGTATGACTAGACAGCAAGATATAGGTTCTGGCCTCTTTTAGTGAGGCAAAACAGGTGCTCTGTTAGCACAAATGATTAATGTTCTGTGCTATTAATGAACTTCTTCCTATAGACAAAGGTACAGTGTTTGATTTTTTATACCTCCATTTGCCTAATTTCTTAGCAAGTGACTTAACCAGACAGTGGTTGCTTATCACCCCTGAAGAGGATATCCAGTGGACTTCCATGTGTAAAAAAAATAAATAAATAAAAAAAAAAATAAATAAGCATTCCTCTCATCTGTAAATATGTGTCCATATAATGTGTGTGTGTGTGTGTGTGTGTGTGTGTGTGTGTGTGTGTGTGTGTGTGTGTGTGTGTGTGTGTGTGTGTGTGTGTGTATAGGAGCCACACATTTAAATGTTGTTTCGGTGAAGTAAGCAGATGGCAGACAAGAGTGTCACACTACAAAATTTTAGGGGCTGGGAATTATGGCCTTTCCCAGATATTATGTAATCTCACAGCTAGTACATATAATTATCAGCTGGTGAGGGCTGCGAGATGGGCTTTAGGATTTCTGAATTCCAGGCCTTCGTGAATAAACAATTCTGTTATTCTGTAGCTGTACAAAGATTCCATAAAAACAAACCTCCTTTCATGCCTAAGTATTATTTGAGGGGGAGTTTGTTTCAGTCCATTTAATTTTCCATGTATTTCTGAAAGTTGAAAAATAGGGGCTGAGGCTACATAGACAGCTTAGGTATTCTTTGAAGGAAAATGCATT
The DNA here is from genome assembly GCF_019279795.1 of Protopterus annectens. NCBI lineage: Eukaryota > Metazoa > Chordata > Ceratodontiformes > Protopteridae > Protopterus > Protopterus annectens. The sequence goes on along the minus strand of NC_056726.1, from coordinate 373,136,483 downwards.
TTTGGAGAAAAAGCAGACTAGCTGAAGGTAGAGAATGTCTGTCTGCTAGGAATCTCTCAAAATGTCCTCTTTACATTGAATGGCAAAGCCCCATTCAGCCAGGACAATAGCTGCATCTCTGGCTTTTTCAGTTATACATTTCTCTTTGGGATATAAATGAAATGTTGCTTGGCAAAGCATTTTTATATTTCTTAAGTATTATAATGCAGACATTCAGTCCCACATAAAACAGGATATTTATAACTACTGTTTATTAAGCATTATAAGATGTACAGTCATTCCCATGTAGAAGAGGAAACTTTATGATTGTTTTGAATGGGATCCTTTGTCATCTTTCCATCACTGAGCACTATAGAAGGACTCCTTGGATTCCACCCAGATTTTGTGTGTGTAAAGTATGTTTTTTTTTTTCTGAAAGTAAGATGTTATGTGAACGTGGAATGCATGTGTCAGAGTTTATGTATATGCTCCCATGATGAATAAAGTGATTACAGTTTATTATAGTCATTTAAAGGCATACAAGTGACATCCCATTTCAGACTTCTTGGGCTGCTGGATGAGATATTGATCAGCCTTTATCACTAGTTCAGGCTGCATCATGAAACTAGGCCTGAAGCAGCCTGAATCAAAACTGAAAGAATGAAGAGTGAGTTGCTGATGGGTCTGTGTACATGGGCAAAAACAATTTTTTTTTTGTTAAACGTTTTTCATTTAATTCTACAATTTCCACTGACAGACAGCCTGATAATAAGCATTTTTCAGAGTGAATGTGTGTGTGTGTGTGTGTGTGTGTGTGTGTGTGTGTGTGTGTGTGTGTGTGTGTGTGTAGGCAGTTAGGGGATTACAGTGTATTGCTCTGTATGTTTCCGATAGCAACAACCTAAAAATATTACTGTGGCCATTATTTTTTTTTGTATTTATTTATTCTCATCACAGACATCTAAGGTATACACAGTCAATAATGTTTGCAATTGCAAGGCATATCTGTTTGTGTGTATGTGTGTTTGTGTGTGTGTGTGTGTGTGTGTGTGTGTGTGTGTGTGTGTGTGTGTGTGTGTGTGTGTGTGTGTGTGTGTGTGTATATATATATATATATTTTTTTTTTCCACATGGTATTAAACTGTTTTTAATTTTAGCCATGGTGGTGATACTTTTTTGTTTACTTATTTCTGCTACATTAGAGTATCTACCTTTGGTGGTTATATCATGGTGTTAGTTGCTGTATGTGTATTTATATATATATATATATATATATATATATATATATATATATATATAAAAACACACACACACATGCATGGTCATGTGCAAGCATGTGCGTGTGCTTGTGCATGTTTATGTATGTAAGGGTTGATAGAAATTATTCTCACTATTGTTATTTGAAGTGTACAAAGTCAATAAAGTGGATATAACTGTTGAGTATAGGGGCTGTGATTTGCTCATGTTAGAAAGTTATTATTCTGGATTTGCAAGACTAATGTGTATTTATATAAAGAAAGATCAAATAATTTGTTGTTGCTACATTTTGTGTGAAACACAGTTGAGATACATTACTGTGGCCAATAGTGTTTATCACAATCAGACATCTGAGGTGTTCACAGTCAACATTTTGGCTGCAATTGCTGGTTATGAAGGGCTATTTATGGATGAAGTGACATTGACTTGATTAAGTTAAACAGGCACTATTTTGGATTCCTAGAACTAATGTGCATTTTAGTACTTAACTATGGCTTCTGTTTGTGTTAAATTATTTTATGTCAATCAAACATCTGATGTGTATAAGGCAACAAAACTGCTATAATTGATGGGAACAGGATCTGTTAGTGATGAAAATGACTAATCCTGCTGTCATTTATTCAAGTTAGACAGTTATCATTCTGGCTTTGCCCAGGTTAAAAAGTTATTGCTCTGGTTCTGCAGGAATAAATGTGTATTTGTGTGGAGCAACTTGTAATACATCGGTGTGGATGCTATCTGTGTGAAACAAAGCTAAAATATGTGAGTATGTTTTTTTTCTGTTACATTCAAATATTTGAGGAGTACATAGTTAACAAAGTGGCTGTACTTGCCAGTTTTGTGGTCTGTCTATGGATGAAAGTGACTACCTTTGTTGCCATTTGCTCAGGCTAAACAGTCATTAATCTGGCTTTGCAGGCCTAATGTACATTTATGCTAAATAAATTTGGAATACCTTACTGTGGGCACTAACTCTTTATGTAAAAAAATGAACTACATTACTATGGTCATTGCTTTGTGTGTGTGTGTGTGTGTGACTGTGTGCGTTTTGGTGTTTTTGTGGGAGGTGTTGCTGTGTATCTGATAGTAGCAAACTGACCATAATTTCTTTCACTTTCTATCAGAATTGAATGCAATAAGTGACTACCTCTGGTGGTATGTGTAGAATGTATGTGAAATCAACTGATTATTTGCATGTTGGTACAGCAAGTAGTATTGCCATTTAACAGTGTTTGGCTTTCTGGTTGAGTTCTTGGCTGTGGTTACTTCTGCATGGAGACTACATGCCCTCTGTTTCTCCCTGCCTTAGGATTAGTTTTATCCAGGTGCTCTAATTTCCTCCAACTTCCCAAAGTTACAAATGCAATGCCAGAATGAGTGTGTGTGCGTGTGTGTGTGTGTGTGTGTGTGTGTGTGTGTGTGTGTGTGTGTGTGTGTGTGTGTGTGTGTGTGTAAGCACATGTACATGCATTCACATCTTGTGGTAGATCCTGGCTTATCAAGTGTAGTATCCGAATGTGTCTCCATGGGTCCCAGACAGTTTGCCGAACAGCCGTTTCTCTGAAACTGAAACAGCTGGGCATACTTGCGCAAAAGTACCTTTTGCCAAAAAAGCACTTTCACGCAAGTATGTGAAAAGGTAAGGGAAATCGGGGGGGAATGCCTGTTGCTGAGATCGTAGTACAGTGGGGATAAGGGAATATTCCCTTTTCCCCACTGTAGTGCGATCTCGGAGTGAGAAAATAAAAGTGGGTGGTGGGGGACACAGCCCCCCACATGGAGGGGTGCAGGGGGGCTTGCCCCCCTGCGTAAACATGAGTATTGTGTTTGTATGTGTTTGGTGGGGGGGTTTTAGTGTTTCTTGGGGACTTTAGCGAAAGTGCTTTTTCGGCAAAAAGCACTTTTGCTAAAGTGGATTCGGTGATTTGGTTTTGGACAAAGTGAACTTTCGTTCAATCATCATGGACCCATCTCCATACATGAAAAAATTAATATCACTAATTTTATCTGTAGATGCACAGCATTGGAGGAATATATATAACTCTTCAGGTTGGCAGTAACAAAGAACATTCAATAGGTTACTACTAGGCTAACTGCCCTTGTGGGCCATTTTAAGCCTAGCCAGTTACCCCATGGGGGGATCAAACCCTGCACCTTGTGTCTATAAGGTAAACACCTTAACCATTAGGCCACCCTCCCAAACCTCTTCAAAAATATGGCATAAAATGTATTACAGAATGTCTTGACATTCAGAGCATGTGGGGAGCCTCAAGATACCCAGACCTCCAGCAATTTAGGGAGATTTAATTCAAGCTTAGTAGGGGGGCAATCATAAACCTCTGGTCTGGGTTCCACCTGCCCTGGGACACACCTAGTCTAAAATCAGCACTGCACAGAGGAGTGCATAGCCCACTATAGCTTATATGGGATGGGGACAGTTTGGTCATAATTTCTTTGACTTTCTTTGCAGTCATACACAGAAGTTCAATATAGCTCAGCTAGGCACAGTATACTGTCTAGCAATAAGTGAGAATAAACTGCTGTGATCATTTTTTTCTTTACTTTCCTAATAATCAAACACCAGGCATGTATACAGGTGGCCATTTTTGTTGGTAGGTGCAAAAAGGTTTGCTGTGCACATACATCTGATAACAACAGTTTGAACTATAGTATTTTTAAGATTTGTTCTATAACTTTTGTCCCAGTCAAACAGAGGAGAGGTACACAGCTGGTGGCTGCATTTTGGGATATGGGTGAGAAGGTATGCTTCCTGTATTCATGGCAACTACAAATTGAAATATATGGATGTGGCCATTTATTCCTTCATTTTTTCCAATCTAACATGAGGATGGCACACAGAAGCCAATTATCTCTCCTATTGCTAGGATTTATGTATAGTTGCATAGATTTGTCTTCTCAGTTTATTGAAAATTGTTATTTTATCAGCTTTGAATATTCCACTATGGACACAACTTATTTATTCATTGAAAGAAAAAAATTAAGACTGCATTTCTTTTCTCACTTGTGTTTTCTTTCTTTTTTTTTTTGTTCAGGCCATCACTGGATCAAAGGAAAAAGCCATAAAATGCATAACAGGGCACGTAGATCCCCATGCCAGTTTAATTCACTTGCTTCCTTTACAGTTATTACAGTGCAGTCTTAGCCAGTTAGGATGCATTGAAAAGACAAGGAAAGTTGGAGACTAACCTAAAGTGTCAACAAACAAGAAAATATTAATGTGTGTGGACAGCGTGCAGTAGCTAGAATGGGGATAAAATGGGGTACAGGCACTGGGAGGTGTGTAAGCAACTGTTATGCAGAAGTAGAGCACTGCAAAGTCCTTTGTCTAGAGCTTTATTTTACATAAAGCCAGTCCTGTTAATCACATTTGGAGAATAAAGTGGCTAGAATGAACAGGCATAGAAGCAGTCTGTAGATGACAGTGAATAACTGCAACTGTTGTGTGATCACATTTAAGTCACTGACCTGCTGTAATATAGCTCTGCTCTATCCCAATTAGCCCCACCAATTCATTTTCTCTCTACAGCCACCGTGCACTGCCAGATGGACAGTTTCCTACCACAAGTACTTATAAATGCTATTTTATCTTGATGTAGTACATATATATATATATATATATATATATATATATATATATATATATATATAGAGAGAGAGAGAGAGAGAGAGAGAGATCAATACAGATATATATTTCAAATGGAAAGGGAAGTAAATGTTGTATTCTGTTCCTGCTATTCAGAATGTTGCCAACAATGAGTTTCTATAAAAGTGAGCAACGCTATATTATGAAATGCACAATAGTTTATTGTTAAGATATAACAAAGTGGTTGGTCTCATCTTCTGTTTTTTCACAATACAACCAGTAATAACATAGAACTACACAGATTTTCAGCTATACATTCGGTATGTCACAAAATCTCAAAATGACTACATAGACATGTTAAATGTATTACAATCAAGTTGGTTTGGGACAGTAAAATAAAAAGGAATAAAAAAGAAATTAAAGGGAAAAAATAATTTGAATGCAAACTGAAAGGGTTTCAATGGTTGATGTCTTTAAGTGCACTACATGTCATATGCTTTGGAACAGGAACAGTGCCAAGATGCTGGTGTCCTTAATTATACAACACTAGTCATCCATTGCATGACTTTTCTGGATGCATACTTCAAAGGCTAGGATAAAGTTTGGTTTCAAAATTGCTTAAGTACCTTACTGTGTTCACCTTCTCAATATGATGTTAGAGATATAGGTTCATAGGTAGGTACTAGGCTATCTGCCCGAGGGCATTTATAAGCCTAGCCAGAGTGTGTCAGCTTTCACCACCCCATTGATTAATTAACTGAGCCTCTGTCAAGCAGAGCCAATGCAGTGATCCCAGGGGAGTATTTTCTGTTACCCATCCACTCATCAAGGTTTCTCTTGAAGAGTGTTAGTGAGGGGCTCTGCCTAATGTAGATAGGAATTTTGTTCCAAAGCATGGGGAGTCTCTGTGACAGGAATCTATCCCTCCAGCATGTTCTATTTATTGTTGTGGCGAGGTTTAGCTCACTAGAGCGAGTGGCTTGCAGTGACTTGGATTTCTTTAGGTGGAGCATGTCCATCGATTCTGAGTTGGACATGGCTTTGTAAGTCAGGCAGAGATCACCTCTGAGTAAGCGATATGCCACTGAGTACAGCCGGTGTTTTTTCAGTCGGTCTGCATAGGACATATGTTTGAGTGTTTGAGGCCAGTAATCCTCTTGGTGAGGTACTTTTGTGGTCTTTCCAGCTGTTGGAAGTGTCTTGTGAGGTACATCCCAAATGGGGCATTGTACTCTATAATGGGTCTGATGAGTGACGAGTAGAGGGGCACTATAACCTCTTTATTTCTAGATGCAAACCCTTTATTAATTAGATGGGCCACATAGAAGGATTTCCAAACTACTTTGGCAATATGATTGTCAAAGGAGAGATTACTATCTACCTGGGTCCCCATATCTCTTATTACCTCTTCTGTATTAAGGGGGCTGCCACCTATGTGGTAATTCGTGGGTGTTTTGTTTTTCCCAAATAGGATGACTACGCATTTTTTGGCATTTAGCTTGAGGCCATGACTTTGACACCAGGTGTCCATCTCAGTAAGGCCTTTTTGGAGGATGTCCGTGTCAGCCGAAGAGTCAATTATGGCTCCCAGTTTGCAGTCATCAGCGAACTTGGTTAGCCATAGTCCTCTTGTGTTTGCCTGTATTTCTGAGAAGTATATGCCGAACAGTAGGGGTCCCAGGACCGAGCCTTGCGGGACACCACTTGTGACTGGTTTAGAGTCGGCCATGGAGCCTGCTATTCTTACCGCGTGAGTTCTGTCTATAAGCCAGTTGGCAACCCATCTTGTGACGTAGGGGTTTATGTTCAGGCTGGTGAGTTTTTCTATAATACCTGAGTGAGGAATGATGTTGAATGCCTTGGCGAGGTCAAGGTAGGCTGTGTGAACCACCTTTCCCTCGTCTATGGCCTTGGTGACTGTCTCAAAGAAGTCAACCAGGTTTAGTAGGCATGATCTGCCCTTAACAAAACCAAACTGGGTCAGGTCAAGTGTTTGGAGGTTCCCAATATCTTTGTTAATGAGTTCCATGATGATGCACTCCATAGCCTTGCAGACCAGGCTAGTCAGGCTTATGGGGCGATAGGTACCAGGGTCAGTTGTGGACCCTCCTTTGTGGTGCAGAATAATCATTGCTGTGCGCCACTCTATGGACACATAGCCTGTAGAGAGGCTGAGGTTGAACAGCGTGTTTAGGTGGGGTGGTTAGTTTATTCTGTAGTTCGTGCAAGACGTATCCTGGGACACCATCTGGCCCCATTGATACTGTGTTTTTGGCTTTTGAAAGGGCTGTTTTCACCTGTGTGTCTGTGATTTCCGGGACACTACACTTTTCCGGTATTGTTGTGGGCCCTTTTGGAGGTGAGAGAGGGGTGAAGTTTTGCACTGAATCTATCTGCCAGGATGTTGGCAATATCAGTAGGTTCAGTATATTTTGTGCTATTTTGCACTAGCTCAGAGCATATATGTGAGGTGCCACTTAGAATCTTGACATAGCTAAAGAAGGCTTTGTGGTTATCTTTCAAATCCTAGGCTATTTTTCTTTCGAAGTTAGCCTTGGATGATTTTACGAGGGACCTTAGTTTCTTATTGATACTGATCAGGGATGTCTTTCCTTCTTGGGATTTGCTTTTTTTCTGAACTGGTTTATAACCTGTTATGGCAGGGGTCCACCAGACTGGTTTCCTTCTCTTAGGGGAGTGAGTCTTGGTTTTGCTAGGGATGGCACAATCCATGCATCCTTGTAGGTGCTCATAGAGTGCATTTGTAAAGGATTCTGCATCTTGGGCTGCATTATCCTTTAGCGTGGGGGCTGTAAAACTTACCACCTCTGTCATAAGTAAGGTGAAGTTTGCTTTAGAAAAGTTTTTCACTGTGGTTTTCTTTGTTGGGGGTGGTGGTGGGGTGTGGACATCCAGATTGATTAGTTTATGGTCTGATCTAATTAGTGACAGGTTGACCTTTGGTGCGGAACACCTGTCGCCCATGTTGGTGATGACCAGGTCCAATATGTTTTCACCTCTGGTAGGGGAGTTTACCAGCTGATCCAGGGCATTTGAGTTGATAAATTCCAGGAAGCGCTAAGCCTTGGAGTTTGTACTCAAGTAGTTTTCCCAGTTAATGGTAGGGTAATTGAAATTGCCCAATATCAGGGTATTCAGTAGGACCTTCATGTTTTCCAGTGTCTCCAGAAAGGCAGAGTGGTGGCCCTGGATCATGGAGGGTGATCTGTAGCATGGAGGGTGATGTATAGCATTTGTTTCTTTGCCTGAAGGAATACTCTGTAACTTTGCTAAGAAGAAAGCCTACTCCTGAAATGCAAGGAAGGTGTGCTGTGTCAGAACTTTAAGTTCACAATAACTAAATGTGCCCCTTTACTATTTGTGCCAAATGGAAAGAAACTAAGTTTTATCTTATTGTGCATTTTTTTGCAATAATGTACAATGTATTTTATTGATCAGGTGAGACTTCAGTAATATTCCATTAAGGAAAAAGGATAAACAAAAAGTGTTGCTAAATTTTACAAAAAAAAATGAAAACAAGACATTAAAAGATCAGTGAGTGAGTGAGTGAGTGGCAGGACTTTTATCGGAAGTCAGATATTTTTCACTGGCAGCTCCATGGTTAAAGGTAACCATGTTGTGCTGCCAGACAAGATTTGGAATTGAGCCCAAGGTTGAGGGAAGGATAGAAAGAGCCTGAATATGAAGAGAAAGGGTTCTGTAGGCCAGCACCCTAGCTGCACTTTAAGAGGTTTACAAGAAACAGCAAGGAATTTAGAAGGTAAAGGACTGTTGTTTTTTATTTACAGCTCTTTTCCCTCTCTAGAACTAACCATTAGCTGCACCTGGGTCCTTGGCATCTTATAGGCCCTGTGATCACTTACCTAGTATTGTCCCTATGTTCATATGTATACATTAAACTTGGTGGCATTTAGGTCACATCTCTGCATGCACCTCAGCTGCAGCTCTGCCATCCCTACAGACAATGTTTCTTGGAAAGTGCCTTACCTTCACCAGGTATCTACATGGTGGTGTATTCAAAAGTGTGCCTTCCCAGAATGGGCATGCCTATGTTCCCTACCTGTAGTTATCAAGCACCCAAGACATTAATCAAAGCTGGGTGACACTGTGTATGCATGTCTCCACCTGTGTGCACCCATGTGTGTGTGTATGTGTGTTTGTGTGTGTGTGTGTGTGTGTGTGTGTGTGTGTGTGTGTGTGTGTGTGTGTGTGTGTGTGTGTGTGTGTAGGTGTAACTAACAGGTATTGAAAAGCTATGCCAGGTCAGTTACTGAGGGCTACCTGGCCTTGATCACTGGCCACTCATGAAGTCTAGCTTGAGACTTTGTGTGTGTGTGTGTGTGTGTGTGTGTGTGTGTGTGTGTGTGTGTGTGTGTGTGTGTGTGTGTGTGTGTGTGTGTGTGTGTGCCAGTGGACATGTGCGCATGTGTGTATATACCATATATGTGTGTATGTGTGTGAGTGTGTCTGCGGTGGGGGGTGTTGTCTTGAGGCACCCATCAGCAATCTAAATTAAAAATTCATGAAGGGATATAACAAGAATACAGCTGGTACTAAGAAAACTGTAATTAGTCAACAGTTTCAGTACTTTACTTATTCAGAAATGTGAAATTGTATTACATGCCAGAATTCTAACAACCTTATGTTGCTGTACTTGCTAGCTTAATTCTGTAAGGACACTGAATGATATCACAGGAATATGTACTAACAATAAAATTCCACTTACATTACTGTACTTTTGCCCAGAACATGTGGTCATTGTGGACAAGCCTATACAAAATGTTCCAGTTTTCCGTCAGATGACAGAATGAGCACAGCAGCAAAGTGAAAAAATATTTTCATTTTCAAGCTATAAAGCTAGCACTAGCGGTATGTCATTACATCAAATTAAGAATGATGGCATGATCATGGAAATACGGACCTGCAGGCTGCCAGTCACTATAAAATGTGTAAATGGAAGACAAGAACCCGCATGTCTTTTTCTTGTTTGGTTCTAGTTATATAGCTAAATGTATGCCTTTGGCAGAATCTTTGTACGTCAGTACTTGAGTGAAATAAATTATGTGCACCAACAAAGAACTAAAGCTGAATACATTCATACTGATAGCAGTAAGAAAGTAGAAGAGCTATGTGAAATGAATCAAACTCCCCTTAGAGGTACAGTATCCAAGAACAGCTGATTAGCTGGATTACTAGCAATAGCTCACTTGTACGGCATTGCCTAATAAAGAATAGAAACAGAGCAAGACACAGTATCAGTGGTGATCAAAATGTGTGCAGAAACACCTGAAAACATGTTGATTGCTGCACACCTGACATATTTTCTGCATAGGTTTCTTCTTTATATCCATGTATGGGTTTTCTCATCTCCAACAGGTTTACTGTTTTTTTCTGTTAAGAGACTTCATAATTCTTCACATTTTTCACTATATATAATCTATGTACAATAGATAATTATTTGCATAACATGAGTAAAATGTTAAATCTCCATGGCAATTATTTTAATGTCATTCATAATACTCAAGGAGAGTAGCAATTCCAGTAATACCTATATCTCAAAATCACTTCCCATCTTGTCTATAGCTGGCTATTCATCATCTAATCCTACTTTTGTTTTGCATAGTTTTTATCGGCCCATTGCCCACTGACCATCTAAGCACTGCCACTAAACCATTTGATCCCCATCACTGGAAAGAACTGTTCATGGTTCAGCTATTATTTAGGCAATCATGAGCTGTTTTCCACTTTATGGCCTAACCAATGCCCATTTGCCACTGTGAAAGCTATAATTTTCTCAGAAGGCATGCATGTTTCCACCGATGACCATGGAGGTTGATGTGTCAAGGTGAATTGACAGACCGAAGCACATCCATGGGACATCACACTGTATACCTCTGTCTCCAGCAGGTGATACTTCATAATTCTTTGAAAGAGAGGTTGTAATGAGAGACTAAAAAGGACAGGGAAAAGAGAGTACCATTGACGTTTTTAGTATTAATTTGATAGGAGCTGAAGTTAGGCAATCTATTGAAGCTAAACCATATGAAGTATCATCATCTTCTTTCGGTTGTTCCTTTTAGGGGTCACCACAGCAGATCATCTGTCTCCATTTCTTCCTGTCCTCTGCATCATGCTCTTTCACACCAACTGCCTGCATGTCCTCTCTCACCACATCCATAAACCTTATCTTAGGCCTTCCTCTTTTCCTCTTACCTGGCAGCTCTATCTTTAGCATCCTTTTCCCAATATACTCCGCATCCTTCCTCAGCACATGTCCAAACCAATGCAATCTCACCTCTCTTGCTTTGTCTCCAAACTGTTCAACCTGAGCTGACCCTCTAATATGCTGATTCCTAATCCTGTCCATCCTAGTCACACCCAGTGCAAATCTTAACATCTTTAACTCTGCTACATCCAGCTCTGACTCCTGCCTTTTCATCAATGCCACTGTCTGTAACCCATATAACATAGCTGGTCTCACTACCCTCTTGTAGACCTTCCCTTTCACTCTTACTGGTACCCGTCTGTTACAAATCACTCCTGACACTCTTCTTTACCCATTCCACCCTGCCTGTACTCTCTTCTTCACCTCTCTTCCACACTCACCATTACTCTGAACTGTTGATCCGAAGTACTTAAACTCATCCACCTTTACCAGCTCTACTCCCTGCATCCTCACCATTCCTCTACCCTCCCTCTCTTTACACACACATACATTCTGTTTTAGCCCTGCTGACCTTCATTCCTCTCCTCTCTAAAGCATATTTCCACCTCTCCAGGTTCTTCTCAACCTGGTCCCTACTCTCACTACATATCACAACGTCATCTGCAAACATCATAGTCCACAGGGCCTCCTGTCTGATCTCATCTGTCAACCTGTCCATCACCACTGCAAATAAGAAAGGACTCAGAGCTGATCCTTGATGTAATCCCACCTCCACTTTAAACGTATCTGTCACTCCCACCTCAGTCCTCACCAATGTCACATTACCCTCGTACATATCCTGTACCACTCTTACATACTTATCTGCCACTCCCGACTTCCTCATACAATATCACAACTCCTCTCTAGGCACTCTGTCATATGCTTTCTCTAAGCCCACAAAGACACAATGCAACTCCTTCTGACCTTCTCTGTATTTCTCCAACAACACTCTCAGAGCAAATATTGCAACTGTAGTGCTCTTTCCTGGCATGAAACCATACTGCTGATCACTAATCATCACCTCCCTTCTTAACCTAGCTTCTACTACACTTTCCCATAACTTCAAGCTGTGACTGATCAATTGTATCCCTCTGTAGTTACTGCAGCTCTGCAAATCACCCTTATTCTTAAAGATAGGTACCAAAACCCTTTTCCTCCACTCCTCAGGCATCCTCTGACTTTCCAAAATGTCATTAAACAATCTGGTTAAAAATTCCACTGCCATTTCTCCTAAGCATCTCCATGCTTCCACTGGTATGTCATCTGGGCCAACAGCCCTTCCATTCTTCATCCTCTTCATAGCTGTCCTTACTTCCTCCTTGCTAATCTGTTTCACTTCCTGATTCACTATTCCCACATCATCCAACCTTCTCTCTCTCATTCTATTCATTCATCAGCCCTTCAAAGTACTCTTTCCATCTACTCAACACACTCTCCTCAGTTGTGAGTACATTTCCCTCACTGTCCTTTATCACCCTTACCTAATGCACATCTTTCCCAGCTCTGTCCCTCTGTCTAGCCAATCAGTAGAGGTCCTTTTCTCCCTCTTTAGTGTCCAGTCTCTCATACAACTCTCCATATGCCTTATCCTTAGCCTTCGCCACCTCTCTCTTTGCCATGCGCCTCATCTCCTCATACTCATGTCTACTTTCTTCATCTCTTTGACAATCCCACTTCTTCTTCACCACCCTCTTCCTCTGTATACTTTCCGGTACTTCCTCATTCCACCACCATGTCTCCTTGTCCTCCTTCCTCTGTCCAGATGTCACACCAAGCACCTTTCTAGCAGTCTCCCTTACTAGCTCTGCTGTAGTTACCCAGCTATTCGGTAACTCTTCACTGCCTCCCAGTGCCTGTCTTAACTCTTCCCTGAACTCCACCTCACAATCACCCTTTTTTAACTTCCACCATTTAATCCTTGGCACTGCTTTCACACTCCTCCTGCTCTTCTTGATCACCGTCATCCTACAGACCACCATTCTATGCTGCTTAACTACACTTTCCCCTGTCACCACTTTACAGTCTCCAATCTCCTTCAGACTGGCCCTCCTACATAGGATATAATCCACCTGTGTGCATCTTCCTCCACTCTTGTACATCACCCTGTGCTCCTCCCTCTTCTTAAAATACGTATTCACCACAGCCATGTCCATCCTTTTCGCAAAATCCACAATCATCTGACCTTCTGCATTCCTCTCCTTAACACCATACCTACCCATCACTTCCTCATCCCCTCTGTTCACTTCACCAACATGCCCCTAAATCATATGAAGTATAAATTAATGAATCATACATTGAAACATTGAAAACTGGGGAAAAACTTGCAAATGTCTATTAGTTTGAGTAACCAAATGAATATAGACAATTAAATGCCTTACTTACATCTACGACTATATTATGTTCAGATTGAAATGTACTACAACAAAGGATAAGTTTGGGCATTGGGTTATTATCTATGGCTTGATGAGCTTTGATGAAACCTGCTTGAAAGTTTGAAGTCATAAAATTAGTGTCAGACTAACATTTCTTGACTATAATCATAGATACAAGTTTTATATCAATATATATTAATGATATGGGTCTACAATTTGTGATTAAGGAAGGGTATGAATTTGGCTTTTAAATAAAAATAATTGTTGATTGATTCAAACAGTCTTTAATGCCATGTATATGAATATATTTCTAAAGGTTATGTAATATAAGAACAAGCTCTCCTTTATAGGAGGATAATATGAAGCTATCTTGACCTGGCGCATTAGGAAATTTAACCATCAATAGAATTATTTCAGGGAAAAGAGTAGATTTAGGGAATCCATCAACACTGTTAAGTCATGTAAAGAGATATGGGGATTTCAGCAGAATTTGTCTGATGGTATGCTGAAATAAACTTTTGCAAAACATTTGATAGTTTAAAAATTAAGCCATTATCCAAAATTCTGAATATTATCACTAGGTTGTTTAAGTTTTAAAAAGAATGCTAATAATTGTGAGGAAATGCTGCCCTAATCAGAGTATGGTGGTTGATATATTTGCTCTGGAATAAGACAGATTCTCAATATGAAAAGTTTTAAAATGTTCTTGTAAATCTGCTAAGTGAGTAAACTGTCTTAATCAAAGTTGTTTTTAAGTTTCCTATTTACATTCTGTGGTTGCTAGTTTTGAGTACATTTTGTTTTCTAGTAAGAGGACTCGTTCCTTTAAATATCCTCTAATGACATATTTTACAACTGTCCACCTGATGCTATATACTACATCTGTATTTAGGTGTGACTCTGAAAATATTTAGCTCTGATTTTGTCTTTCTCACCACCTGTTTTACCTTCACTAGATTTAGATTACATATCCAGTTAAACAGGCAATTTATGTAGTTGGAAAAATAAAATTCAAAAAAATAATTAATGGCCTGAGGAAACTCTTGACTTGTTAATATCATTTTAAAATTATAAACCCATAGTTGAAGATATAAAAACAAACTCCATCATGACCCAATATCTATGGGAAGCCGAATAGTAAGTGAAGTGATTTCCATCTGAAGAAAGAAGTAAAAAAATATCAGTGGCGCTATACCCCGATCAATGAGGTTATAATCTGACATTCTATCTTTCAGAATTAAAATGTCTTTGGGATTATGTGATAAACCAGTATATTTTATATAATAACTGGCACTGGTTTAAATTCTATTCCCCTAACAAAGTGATATTATGATTTACAAAATTACTAAGAATTACTGATGACTGAAATAAGAAGAAACATTTACAACTCAAGGATCATATAGTAAGGCTAAAATTAAAGGCTTTCATGAACTTTTTATAGTACAGTTTTATGAAAATAAATCTATTCTGTGAGTCTTTTTCAGTAATTTTGCTTTGTCAGTTTCAGCCATTTTAAATATTAATAGCTGCACAGCTACGATTACTGGAACTCACTGCTGTGAATAAGAAATGTTTTTTGTTGCTTTAAGTAGACTGTAGCTGCTCAGCTAGCATGTGTTTCTCCAGTACACAACATACATCAGTGTCCAAGTTGTATAGAGCACAACAGAAAAGCTTTCTTTTAATTAAGAGCTTTGTGTCATTACGATTACAAGACAAAAGTTTAATAAACATAACCCAGCAAACAGGGGTAGTAATAACAGAAGGTATTGTTATCTATTGACTGTCTAGGCATTTGGTTATAAAGAAAGATCTTGGCATATACACAATGATAAGTAAATAGTAATAAAAGAAGACATGATTTTGGAGGAACCACAAATATTTTTTTTGAAAAATAACACATTGATAAAATTTGCATAAGTTCAGCATTTCTGAAATTGCTTAAAGCTCATAATGTAAAATACAGGGTCAAACCTTACCAAAGTATAAATCTAACTTTCCTCAGGGTTGCTAGTCAACGTGTCAGTAAACATGGTTAAAACAGCAATAAGCCACTCACTAGAGAAAGAAACAAATAACTATTTACACACTACGCTATACACCAGTCATAACTGCTTGCAATAATTGACTATACTACACTACTAATTCTGAGCAAGACCCATACCGTATATAAAGAAATAACTGAGGGGCATAAAACAACTATAATAAGGTTTACAAAATGAATATTTAAGGATTGTTTAAGTGCAAAAAACAGCAGAATAATGGTCAAAGAAAAGTTGATAACATTATTACAGTGCTGTTTGGTAGAAGAAAAAAAAAGAAAAAGACACATTTGCAGATAGTCAGCAGAGTTTCATTAAGACTAGAAATTCGTGATTCTATGTTAAGGTACAAATATTTTTTTTCTTTACTTATTTTTGCTATCAGCAGATCCCTTTGCCTCTGCACACTTAAACTACCTCTCCTAGCCTTCTCTGGACTAACTTCAGTAACAGCTAGGGTCATTGAGGAGATCAAGGCATCCCAGGTCTGCATCTTACTGCCAGGAATGATTTGTACCTATAGTGTCCACACTCATTGTACATGCTTGGAAACACCCTGTAGGTGGGTGGGCAATGGGTGAACTGCATTAATCTACTCCTCACTTCTGCAAGGAGCTGACATCAGCAAATCATCCCGTCTAACTTCAGGAAGCACTCCTCAATGGTTTTCACAGCCTCCGCCATAGAAATCTAACCACAGAGTATGCCCTGTTCACACAGACACCTTTCTCCTCCCACAGAAATCTAACCACAGTGTATGTCCTGTGTGCACACACCTTTCTCCTCCCACAGAAATCTAACCACAGAGTTTGCCCTGTGCACATACACACACACCTTTCTCCTCCTACTGGACGGGCACTGCTGTTCTCCTTAACACTTCAGATGCCCAAGCCATGAATCAAACCTCTGTCACCTTGGCCATTGTCTGAGCTTTTTCTATCTATATCACTGGCTAAGGCATACATCTAATTTAAAATGTGTAGCAACATTATTAACCTGAAATGCAATTAAACTGGACTACAAATCTGTTATCCTCCAGAGCTCTTCCATGACTAAGAAGAAATAAGTATTATATTAAAATATATATGAAAGCATGCCACTTACTGATACAAAACAAATAATAATTATAAGATGAAGAAGAAGTGTTTGTGCAACTACTGTGCAATAATGATTGGTTACGCATCAAAATATAAAAAGGAAAATATTCCTGGTTTGAATGGTTACAATGAATTTCCATTCCACACAACTATACCACATTAAAATAACATCAACCCATAAGTAATAAAGTAAGGTTTCAATCATTAAGGGACTGGACATACTAAACAATAGCTAAGATTAATAATAAATTATATTTAAGATGTTTTAAAAATAGGTAAAGCTCCATTCAAGTTGCTTTTAATCATGAAAATATAAGTATTATATCAAAGGGTATGAAAGCATGGCATTTACTTGATAACAAAATGCCACATCTATGGCTATCAATGTTTAGATTTATAGGTCAGAATGAATTATTGCATGGTTTTAAAAAATAAAGTAAAAAGTCAGTGAACATTCAGAAGCTTTACAGTTGACTTAAAATGATTTTAAGCATCATTCTATAAAAAAGAAAAAAATATGAATCTGGTATTGTGTTACACATTACATTGTAACAATTCAACATAAAAAGAAAACAATGATTTCATAGCTGAAAGGAGAAATTGGTCTTCAGGGAAGTCAAGTACTGTCCAAAGACTCCATGTTGGTCCAACGACAATGATAGTCCCATAGAATGCATGTAGGGCTGTGTTCTATCCCTAGAAAAGGGTCAACGCTTTTCTCTCCTGTTGAGTTGCAAAAACAGGAAAAAAATATTCCAAATTTGAATGGTCCTCATGAATTGCCAGTCATCACAGATATGTCAAATTAAAATAACATCTGGGTATACATAAATAATAAAAGTAAGCTTTTGGTCACCAAGGGATCAGAAGTGTAAAAAAGAAGGGGAGCAATAGAGAGACAGGAAAGTATTTTCAGCATTATATTGTTTGAGGGGAAACATGTCTGGAATGACTGACTGCCTGTGTTCTGATATCAGACTTTGAGGATTTTGAATAGAAGCATCGGTAATATATAAGAATCACAATATGATGCATTTGTTGATAGGAAACAAAAAGTATGTTTAGCAAGAGTATGTACAGAACAGGGTAAACATGAAGCAGTAATTTTTGGTAAGATATATCTATTTTCTATGTGGTAATTGGACACATAATACAATATTACTTATCATTACAATACATTATATTTAATCTGGCCTTCTCATCAGGAAAAGGAAATTGATCTCCAGCTTTCATATATTTTATTGTTCTGCATCTAACATAATTCATTGTCAGCAACAGATAGTCCTTTAACCTTTGATCTTGGAAGATCAGAAACATGTGCATTCTATCTTTGTCACAGGTTTTTACATTCATTTTACAGTACTGATACTGCAGTTAGCATGGGGGGGGGGGGTCAGGGCTGCATTCCTGATTTTGTTTTGGACAACATGTTAAACCAATATGGATCTTATTTTTCTCTTATCTGATATATCCATCCAAATGTAACGCATCATGGTCATCTCCTTCCTGTTCATTTTAATCCAGGTGGTACGGACTTGTTTGTCAATACTCTTTCTTGGGTTAAGCTAAGTTCCTGTTTGAGATAAACTGGGTGAAATGATGGAGTAAATCTCAAGATCCTTCAAATAATGTTATATATAGGTGAAAATCCTTGCCAAGTTCTCTTTTGCCTAGAGTTCTGCTTCATAGATAATCAGTGGATGACCTTTGCTTTTAATACCCTAGTCAGGGTGAACTATAGTCATGCCTCCCAAATTCACGTCTACCTTTCATAAATCAGGCACTGTACTTCCTGTTTCTGTTTGTAGGTACTTCTTATGTACATTCCAATGCATCCTTTTAGAAAATGTCACTTCTATGTGTTGAAAAGAATCAATCACTTCCTAGCCAATCCACTTATTTAGACTATCTTTTTCTTGTTCCTGTCATCATAAAATATCAATTTTGTTTTATTTTTTAACATTTATTATTAGATCCTTCTGGCTAAATAATATAATACTTTAAGGTGACACTCTATTGAGCGTACTAAGACTGCTTGCCAAAATTAAAATATTGTCAGGAAATCCAAGAACCGGGTAAGACTTATGTCTTGTTTTTAGTACATCTCCCCCTTCTTCGTACATAATGTTAAAGTTATTTACGTATACTAGAAAGAGGTAGGCAGCAATAGGTATTCCTGTTTTACCCCTTTCTTTATCTTGAATTCATCTTTTAACTGCCTTTGTGTGGAGATTTTCACACTTCCCCAGGATAAAATATATACTATTGCAGTACTTTGTAATTATCTGTTATACAGGTTTTACTCATGGTAAACCAGAGCTTTCAACTCTTAACTGGGTGAAATGCTGCCTCAATGTCTACTCACATGGCATATTCTTTGTGCCCTAATGAGGACATATTTCTTTACAACATGGTCAAGTATAAGGCATGATTTTGAGGTCACTCTCTTTGATCTAAAGACACACTGATACTTATGTACCATAGCTCCTCCAATCTCAATGTCTACTCACATGGCATATTCTTTGTGCCCTAATGAGGACATATTTCTTTACAACATGGTCAAGTATAAGGCATGACTTTGAGGTCACTCTCTTTGATCTAAAGACACACTGATACTTATGTACCATAGCTCCTCCAATCTGTTTCAAGTCATAGAAAATTAACCAAGAAAAGATTTTTAAAGAGCTACCTAGAGGTATAATTTACATCTTTGGGTCTCTTGTATTTCTTTTTCTGTAAATGGGCACTATAAGTCGCTGTTTTGATGATTTAGGGACATATTGTCTGAATTGATATACCATTATTTCTGCCCATTTATTTTCATGTTCAGTATAAATCTCCTTCCTAGTCCTGTTAAGATCTGGTACTTTATTTCCCTTTAGTAGCATAATGTCTCTCATGCCCTTTCAGTAGTTCCTGGATTTCCCAAGCCAGACCATTTATGATGTAATTCAGGGTCCTCATTTTTATTTTATCTAATATTACTACTTAAATAATCTCCATAAAATATTTCAACCATAACTTTCTGTCTTTAATGAATCTCCTACATTTGAAGTTCTTCCTGTATAGTGCACCACCAATGTTCAAAATATTTTAGTGTTCTTCCTTTCTATGACTGCCAATATTTCTTCCCATCTTTTCTCTGCAAACTGCTTTTTTTCCCATTTTGACCAAAACTCTGTTCATATTCCTAATCGCCTTCATTTCTGCATAATAGTTGCTTTCTTTTTCAAACAAGTTCTAATATGGTACAGCTGCTTCATGTTTATATATTTCGTTCTTAAACCATGCTTCCCTTACTTTCTAATTGTCCTTTACCACTGTGCGTTGATGATAATAAATTTTCCAATGGAATCCCTATTTTTTCCACCATCGGCCTTTTGATCTTTATCTGTTTTTTTTAAGTGTTCAACAAATATACTGCTCTTTTTAAAGTCATTTAAGTTCAGTTTAATCTGAGTATTACATCATTCATGACAATGTTCCCTATCACTTGTTCTTATTATTAACTGATCTTTCTGTAATGACTTTGATATTAAATGGTAACCATTGTTCAGGGGTGTTCATGATGCAATCAATTACCGAGGCAGCTCTACTGGCCCCATAGTTATTATACCCACTATTGTAATCTGAACCATTGACTATGCACAAGTCATGTCTGGACATAATGTCTTGTAATAAGCATCCATTTTATTCATCACTCTGTCTTCAGATTTCCTTTCATGTTGTCTCTTGAGCATTCCCCCATAATAACAAGGGTCTCCTATTACTACAACCAGCACACAAGTCATTTAAATGATAATGTGTCCGAGTACAGCAAATGAACACTTTTTCCAAGTCCCATAATGTTCCTGCTGTGATATCACAGCAGAAGGCTACAGTTTAAAAAATAGCAATGACCCATCTTTGGTAATTAAAATAAAACATAAAATATCCTTCTTTCTGCATTAGAAAGTATTGCAGTTTGCCATTCTAAATAAAAGGGAGGTACTAACAAATCCATAAGTTCCTTACTTTATTTACTGCAAAAACCCAGCAAAGTGATTGTATTAATATCCATATTTATATTCCCAATACTCTGAGCTGATCTCTGCCTAACATATAAAGCTATATCAAACCCAGAGCTATTGGACATGCTACACCTAAAGAAATTCAAATCCCTCCGGGCTACATGCTCTAGGGACCTAAACCTTGTCACCACAATAAACAGGACATGCTGGAGGGATAGATTCCTGTCCCAGAGACTTCTCATACTCTGGAACAGGCTACCCATCTACGTCAAGCAAAGTTCTTCATTAGCGCTCTTCAAGAAAAATCTTGATGAGTGGATGGGAAATAGGAAATACACCCCGGGGATCACTTCTGTGTCTCTGCTCGACAGTGGCACAGGAAAATAACTTTCTTGGGTGGGGTAAGCCAGGGAACCTTGTTGGCTAGGCTTACGTAGGCCCTTGAGCCGATAGCCTAGTACCTACCTATGACCTATGAACCTATAAGAGGAACTGAAATTATGTAAAATGGTTTAATGAGTGTTAACATAACCCATGTATTGTTTTATTTTGCTGAACAATAGCCTTTTATTATGTGTACACCTCTGAAACAGTGCAAATAGTATCCAACACTCATCCTGCGGAGCAGTAAATCAGTACGTTCTTAAGCTGTCCTGAAGCTTGTTTTTAAACACCATCATCACCCTGCATTCACATGTGAATCTAGTGAAACCACATTGTCTTAATTTAAAAGCTGATTTAGTTTCCTGTACAAATCATTACCTAATAACTTGTAAAATATCATAATGAGAATGAGACTATTTATCTTTGGCTGTCTGCCTTCTGTGGCAGTCATTTACTTTTGGAAACATAATACTAATACCATACAGCTTATTTCTCATTCTCTACCTTATCATATTTTCTCTTAATATCTTTCTTTACTCTACTTCATTGTTTCCTGCATCCTTTCTATATGCCCTCTTTTGCATCTTTGCTTGCAGTCTGCAGTATGTCTTTATCAGATTGTAACATGCTGTTTTATGTTGCTCTTTCTTCTTCCATTTTACTAACTGCAGGGATGGAGGAATCCCACATTGTATTCTTATCTCTTCTTCTTCCTCTCACAGTTCAGCAGGGATTTCCTTTGAATCTACCCTGGTGATCTTCTTCTTCTTTTTTTTTTTGACTTTTCATGGTTAGGGGTCGCCACAGCGGATCACTTGTCCGCTCATGATTGGCAGCAGATTTTTTTATGGTGTCGAGTTGCCAGCCCACCGCCAAACATTCTACGGAAAGCACACGCACACACACACACACACACACACTCATGCCTAGGGCCAATTTAGAGTGCCCAATCCACCTACAGCATGTCTTTGGGATGTGAGAGGAAACCGGAGCACCCGGAGGAAACCCACGCGACCACAGGGAGGACATGCAGACTCCACACAGAAGGCACTCCAGCCAAGAATCGAACCGGAGAACCTCTTGCTGTGAGGTAGCAATGCTAACTGCTGCACCACCGTGGCCACCTACCCTGCTGATATACATTCATTCCCCTTATTTCTGCCTCCTTTTCTTTTCCACCTCTCTTCTTAGAGTCCATTAGTACTCTGATCTATTCATGGTTCCTCTTTTACTTTCCCTCTCTCTCCCTGCATTTTACCCTAGAGTAAGTCAAGTGAAACCACCATTGGTGTACCCATATATTGCAATATCTGTGCTATACCACCCCCATGAGCAGATATGTCTCATATTTCTGCTTTTGCTGTCCCTTTCCCCATTATTCAACCCTTATGATGTGTTTTCAGTTATCGTTGAGTTTTCAGCACTCTGCTCATTCCAAGGGAGGTTTGCAAGCCTGTTGCCTTTCTTACCATCCACATCACCTGTATTCTTGTTAGAATATTTTGAAGTATAATAACAAGATCTACATCAAGTTGCACGTTTGCCTATCAGAACTCTTATTGCAGCACCCAGGCTGATCATCACCGAGTAGCAAGCATGCCATTCATCCCCCACTAAATATTAGTTTTTAGATGCTGAAACTTCCCTGTCTGCACACAGCTTCATTTTACATTTACATTTCCCACTCCAAATAGTGAAAGGATCCCATATGGAGGACAGATTTCCTGGTGAATGGCATTGTTGCCAAAGGCAGTGTAGTACATTCAGTATTAGTTTCCTTTTATACTTATCCAGTACATTATTAACTTTGTCATCAGCCTGGCTATCCTGTCCCTTCTCAGCTAGTTTCTGCTTATCCTGTCCTTATTTTCTCCCACCTGGATTAGATTCCCAACCTTCAATATTTTCTTGTACCATCTGCTATAATAGCCTACTTTTAGCACTCACTCAATACTGTTTTCATTTACATCACAGCATACTGTCCTGCTGTTCCTTCATGCCATACAATCCCTTACTGACAGTATGCTGAAGCTGTTACTGCAGACACCTCTCCCTGATGATTTAATGGTTCATCAGTGTCAGTATCATGGGTACCAAGTCTGCTCTATATCATTTCTTGAGGCATGTTTAGCTGTAATTGTGAATTCTTATCATTACTTGTTTTTTCCATTTGTAGAAAATTCTAAATACATTATCTGAACAAACAAATTAACCACTGTTAGGTATTTCCAGAAATATGCATTCTGATCATAGAATTTCCTCCAGCACATTGCTTCACTCTCACAGGGATTCATTAACTAGTCAGCAAAGTTCCTCAGTGGTTAAGGTCCCTACCTCAGAGTGCAGGAGTCCTGAGTTAAATCCTGACTGCTGGCTGCTGCTTGTGAGACGTGTCTGTGTTCTCTTTCATCCACGTTTGTTTTATCTAGCCATTCCAGGTTCTGTCCCCTCTTCCACATATGCTGACTAATATGTTACTTCTACGTATATGTATACATTACATTTCCCTGGTTCATGTGACCTGACTAAGTACATTAGATCAATTCACTTACCTGATTAACATTTGAGTTAATTAAAAATATCTCAGCAGGTAGAGTTTCCCTACTGCTAAGGCAAAATTCCCTTCATTTAATACAAATACTGACAAGACAGTGACAGAAAATTTGGCTTGAATCTCGCCACTGCCACAAAATACACCATGGACAGGGGGCAAGAGCCTTAACTGCCATAATACTGCTAATAATGTGATGAGGGGAGAGGAGTTATAAAGCTGAAATCTGTATCACAGCCACACAAATATGTATGTAAGAGTGTGATTGGCCTTAAAAACCTATGGCAAATGCACACTATTGCCTTGGGTTATGACCATCACTTGTCACACTCAAGCTATTTATTGTCAACTCTAGAACAGAGTTATAATTACTGACTCCTTAGGATTTCACTTACCTTAATTTGAACTATTGCCTTTCAGTGCCAATTTAGCAATATTAACTAGAATGTAACCGTGTTTTTTTTTTCATACAGAGACACACTTGCACTGTTTTATAGTAGGGGCTATTGATAACCTTTCCTATAGCAGTACTCCTTACCTCTACTCACTATATGCTGCCACCAAACTGCTAGTCTGATGGTAAGATCTCAATTACTAATTACTCCTCTAATGAGATGACTAACATTGCATTTTGATAACTGATGGCCCGTTTCTCTTTTCAGAAAGATAGATAGCAGCAGTCACACAAATGCTGTGAAGATATCCTTCACTAGAAAAAGAACACATCAACCACAATCATTGTGAAATGAAGACATGAAAAGTCTTCAGCTTTAAAAAAATCTGATTACTCATACTGGATGGTACTTCAGCTGCGCAAGGAAAGGATGAAATATTTGACAAAATACTCAACTGCTTATATAGTTGTTACACCCAAGGAATTATAGTTACCGACTAAAAAACTAGAATTTAATAAAATTTGACAAGTATATTACCCAAGAATCTCTGTATAGCTTCTTTTATGTTATGATTCTCAAAATCCTAATAAAAATCCCAAAAAAAAAAAAAAAAAAGAAAGTTGTTGAGATGCAGTACACTCCACAGAGGGGAGAGATATTTTCAGTAAAAATATAATCTGTCTTTCCCTTTGAAACAAACTGCAGAATGCTCAGGGAGTTTTATTCTATGATAACATAATGCACTTCAGAAGACATAAGGAGTAAAAAAAGCATAAACAGCTTCACACTATAAAAGAAAACAGTTGTAACTTCAACATATCTAATGAAGTACACAACTATTTACATACTTAAATTTAAGACAATGTATATCATTTGCAGATGTGTACTTGGGCAAGGCAAAGGGGCAGAGACCCTAGGAAGGTATTAAGCATAGTGAAATGCAGATGCCTTTGTTGCTGGACCACAGTATTATATTCAGAAATGAATGACAATGCTGCATTTTGTTCATGGCTGAAGTGCTGTAGCTCTCTGTGTTTTGTAATTTAACTGTAGCAAGCCACCTGTTCAATTTGTAGCAAGTGGTATGCTAGAGTTTCGGAGGAAAAGAGCTTTTTTTTTGTAAGTTTAGTCTTCATCTTAGACCTCTTAATCTCTTAGCACAAGATATCTGGACAAAGCATGACAAAATGGGGGGGGGGGGGGCAAAGGCCCCAAAATAGGGACAGATTTTAAATATTGCCCTTATAAACTTACAGAGTTGCTAGAGTAACAGGGTTTGTATTAACATACATTTTCTGAAGGATTTGAAGTCTGAAACCCAAATGTGTGTCATTATTTAGTGACTTCAGTCCTCAGATCATACTAGTAAATTGTCAGAAAACCACAAATTTTATGAGGAATAGACCAAAAATATCAGGCAAAAAATCTAAACATTCTGCAAAAATCTGAACAGTTGAGAAGAATTAACTTACAGCTGGAAAACACCAGACACCAGATCAGGGAAATGCACAGGTCACAAAATAACCTAGCTATGGTACTGATCATTTGACAATACCAACTCGGGTCTTTCCTAAATAATGTTTACAGCCTAAGTGGGCTCTAACTGGCTGACTGCATGAGATAAATTAAATAAATAAGTCACCCATAGCTGAATGATCATATAAAAGGACATATACGAGAGTGTACATCACAGTAGGTGTAGTATAACAGAAGTTGCACTTCTCAGATGGTATCCTCATAAAGTCATTAAGCAAATGGCTGCAATGTCAACATATCACTGAACTTGTTCACAGCTGAAGGAAAACAAATAGATTTTGTGATGAGGTCTACCATAGTAAGCTCTGAAACAATGATTTAAAATACATAACAACTTTTTGAATAATTATAAGAATCATATTATTGACACCTATGATTTTTGAGAACTGCAACTGTATCTATTTATTTCAGGTGTGGAGTTTTGCATCAGTATATCGCAATACAACAGATGTACAGAGAACTTAACTAACCATTTTTCATAGACGATAATTAAGAGTAATGAGCAACTGCAAAGCAGACAAGGCTGAAGATTTGTGGAAGTCACATCACAATCTCACATCTGACACTTCATACCACAGCTGTGTCTTAAGTGACCGAAACCATTGCTACACAAAAAAATATAAACTCAACAGTACTTCCTTTTTACAGAACTAATAACCATTAAAAGTCACTCTTGGACAGAGAGAGAAGCAGTGAAGAGTAACTGTTGTGCAAGGCTGATAATCATATTTTGCTTTTAATTTAACACGCTATCTGTTACTTTAAATAACTGTTTTGAAGCAAATCTTGTTGCTTGGTTAATAAATTCACTATAACTTTTTTTTTTGCTATGCAACATTTAATAGCAGACTTTGCAGAAGCCTTTCACAGTAACATGTTATGTTGTTAATTTACTTTATACTGTTTATTTGTTAACAGAGATGGAGCACTGATGCAGACCCTTTTCAGGCTCATCCCAGGAGCACTGTCAAGTTAAGTAACTTGTTTAGAGTCATAGAAGCAAATGGAAGGTGAGAGATCAAACTCTGTACCACCGAAGCAGCTTGTTAACAAATTATAGCGTTAATCCTCTATTAACTGCCATTCAATTTAAATGCTGTATGTCAAGTGAAAATATTTTCTTTCATGCTAACAAAGATATAATTTAATCCAATCAAGATACTGCTGTATACAGGATTTACTGAACCTTTCTTATAAATATATTAAGATGCATTTTGCATAAAGCTGAGATAGCCACAATTCATGGAGTTGCCAAACTTTCAGCTTTCTGCTTCTAGCCTAAAAAGAAGTGAATTATGATTATCATAGCCTAATCCAAGCCTCATTACATTTCACTGATGGTTTATTTATTTTCCGAAATCTTCTCTTGAAAAAAATTACAAAATAAGTGAACGTGTCTCTTTCTGCTGTTAGAGACCACATTTTGTTTAGTGTCCTGCTCAGTCCTTGCAGTTTGGATCAATGCATGTTATTTAATAAGCATGTAAGATGGTATTCACTCAGCCCTTTACATTACATTAAATTTACATGAG
Source organism: Protopterus annectens (assembly GCF_019279795.1). NCBI lineage: Eukaryota > Metazoa > Chordata > Ceratodontiformes > Protopteridae > Protopterus > Protopterus annectens. The sequence goes on along the minus strand of NC_056726.1, from coordinate 373,109,498 downwards.
AGTAGACAATAAGCCTGTGCAATCTGCCCTTTCAAGAACCTTGATGTTCTACTTTTTCTTTTTCCATATCTTCCCCATTACTGTTTATCTACCTGTCCCATGTCCTCTTGAAAACCTTTGTGAATTCCCACTCTGCTACCCCATATTCCATTCCATTGGACCACGTTCCTGTCTGTCAAGAAGTCCTTTTGGAGATCAGATAGTTGGTTTCCCCTCTGTCCTTCCTGCTCGGAACAATCCTTTTACATTTCCCTGAAATGATGTTAGGCACCAATGTGTTGTCCCCCTTGTTCTTCTGGTCTCAGAAGTGACAAAAGCTGTAGCTTCTCTAGCCTCTGGATCTTCCTCGTAGCTTAGTTCTGAATTCTATCCATCAACTTGATGACCTTTTTCCTTATATGGGTTCCACAGTGTCCTGAACAAAACTGTAAAAACTGAAGACATTACATGTGCGCTTCTGGAATCAGTTCCTTTGAAGCTATGCTCCAGCATTTTGTTTGCTGCTTTCACTGCCATCTCACTCATTTCCTGATGGTACAGTCCAGATATAATTAACACCTCCAGGCACTTTCTCTGTTCTGCTGCAATTTGCTCAGTGGTCTTAGCAGATACCTCAGTCCAGGGGTTGTTGTGATCTAAGTGCAGTGCTTTGCAATGGTTTACAGTGAACCTCAACTGCCACATGTGTGCCCACTTTTTCAAACCTTCCAAATTCTCCACTGCTCTACATGTTCTTTTTATCTCTTCTGTGATCTCCCTCTCGTCTTTGACTAGTCTGGTCAGACCTGTCTCTTCCTCCTTTCCTCCTTTCTGCTATACCCCTATAACAGAATTGCTTGTTTCATGGCCCTAGGCTAGAACTGTGTCCTTATTTACTTATATATTCTTCCAGACTATGCACACTTTGCTGTTACATCCCAGCCACCTCAATACAATCTAGAAGAACACTAGCATAAATCTGTCCCAAACAATTTTCTATATTGGTATAAAAATATCTACCAGCACAGCTAACATAAGCAATAGAAGCCTGCCTGGCTATGACTTGTAGGCAAATGAAAAGTATTTTTTACCAAGGTTGCTTGTCAGTATTAGACAGGTAATGTGAGTCAGCACTCTACCAACATACCTTTGATCTGGTCTGATACAATACTTCTTGGGATCACAATATCACAGAAACTACAAAGCAAGTAATCCTAAAGACAATGATAAATACCATCTTCAACATATAACCGCCACTTCAAGGAGGGAAGAACACATCAAGCTTGGGAAGAACTTACAGGTACCCATGCAGTCATCAGGGTTAGTTTTGAAGGAGTCAAGGTTGTTACTCTGCTTTACATGCAGGAGCAATTTTTTCAAAGATGGGTCAACCATTGGCTTTGGTAATGAATCTGTTCCTATAGTGTGTTTTATTTATGTATTAGTGGAAGTTCAAATCCTTGTTTTGTATGTTTGCATAGCTATTCATCCTGTGATGGTATAAGAGATACATTGGGGTGATCTCTATAATATCACAGGATGCTAGGCATAGATCTCCACAAAGGAGCCTATAAGAGACAGGAGTATAGAAATATGACTTCTATTCTTTCTTGGTAGCTAAGAGCTTTTAGCCAACAATATTTTCATCAGACACCTTTGGGGCCTTTTTATCTGCATGATATGTCTGGCTAAGTGCATGCCAAAAGGGGCATTGTACTGAACAATTGGTCTAATTAGGGCAGATTATAGAGGGACAATAATACTTTTTAGCCTAGTCGAGATACATTTTGAAATCATTTGTTCTAGATAGAAGGATTTCCTAAATACTTCTGCAACATGGTGGTCAAATGTGAGGGAGATGTTGTCCCAGGTGCCAAGATCCTTGACTATTGACTCCATTTGGAGTGGGGTACTGGTTATGCTGTAGGTTTTAGCTGAAAAGTGTTTTCCAGTGGTGACAATGCTGTACTTTTTGTGTTTAGTTTGAGCCCATTCATTGAATACCATTGGTTTACATGGATAAGTTTTTTGCTGAAGTACTTCTGCGCCAGTGGTAGAATGGACAATGACACACAATTTCTGTACCAGTGAATGGACAATGACACCCAGTTTCTGTATCAGTGAATGGACAATGACACCCAGTTTCTGTACCAGTGAATGGACAATGACACCCAGTTTCTGTATCAGTGAATGGACAATGACACCCAGTTTCTGTATCAGTGAATGGACAATGACACCCAGTTTCTGTACCAGTGAATGGACAATGACACCCAGTTTCTGTATCAGTGAATGGACAATGACACCCAGTTTCTGTATCAGTGAATGGACAATGACACCCAGTTTCTGTATCAGTGAATGGACAATGACACCCAGTTTCTGTACCAGTGAATGGACAATGACACCCAGTTTCTGTATCAGAGAATGGACAATGACACCCAGTTTCTGTATCAGTGAATGGACAATGGCACCCAGTTTCTGTACCAGTGAATGGACAATGACACCCAGTTTCTGTATCAGTGAATGGACAATGACACCCAGTTTCTGTATCAGTGAATGGACAATGACACCCAGTTTCTGTATCAGTGAATGGACAATGACACCCAGTTTCTGTATCAGTGAGGGAATGTACAATGACACCCAGTTTCTGTATCAGTGAATGTACAATGACACCCAGTTTCTGTATCAGTGAATGGACAATGACACCCAGTTTCTGTATCAGTGAATGGACAATGACACCCAGTTTCTGTATCAGTGAGGGAATGTACAATGACATCCAGCTTCTGTATCAATGGGGGAATAGATGATGACCCCCAGCTTCTGTAACAATGAGGAATTGAACAATGACACACAATTTATGAATCAATTAGGGAGTGGACAATGACACTCAGTTTTTGCATCAATGTGGAAATGGACAATGACACTCAGTTTCTTTATCAATGAGGGAACGGTCAATGACACCCAGCTAACAGTCATCAGTGAATTTAGTTCACAGTAGGTCAGGGTTTCTGGCATGTGGTGAGAAAAATATATACAAAAGGAGGGATGTCAGTACTCCATTGGTATGCTTTCTGAAATGATGTCTGCCTCCTTAATTGTGTGAGCTCTATCGTTCAGCCAGTTTGTAATCCATCTTACCCATGTAAAGGTATACCTTTACTTCTTTTAGTTTGTTTACAATGCCAGCATGGGGTACAGCACTGAAGGCCTTAGCCAGAACAGATATGTTGTGGGGACTGAGTGGCAGCTCTCGACTGACTCTGTAACCTTTTCTAAGAGGTTTATTAAGTTAAGGTGACATGATCTGTTCTTGACAAAACCAAGTTGCCATGGGTCATACTGTATGAGATTTTTAGTTCTGTAGTTTAAGAAGTCAGATATAATATATTCCATGCTCTTGCAAATTAAGCTAGTTAGGCTGACAGGGCTGCAATTTCCATGGTCCATGGTAGGGTGCCCTTTGTGTAAGGGTGCTAATACAGTTATTTTCCAAGCATTAGGGGTATAGTGTGCGGCCAGGTTTTAATTAAGCAAGTGCAGGTTCAGAGAGGACACATTTGGTACAATTGATTAAGCATCCTGTCTGGACTATGACTACGACACTACCTATGGCAGTGGTATTTTAAGTTGTAGCCAATGCAGTCAGAACATATTTCATGGTGATCGTAGGGTGTCAATGAGACTCAGGAGTTTGTGGAATTTCATTGACTGTTTCTTGAGTAAAATTGGCACTAAATTTATCTGCAGATATGTTAGCAATGTCTTTCACATCAGAGTGGTTAATGGCATTTTGGATGAGTTCCACTCATGGTAAGGTGTTATTTCTCAGTTTCCTAGTGTAATTAAACAATGCTATAGCCCTTATTTAAAGTGATGGATGAGCAAAAGACTTAGGGCACAGCATTATGTCCAAATAACAAAGGTGCAACCCTTATGTTCTCAAACCACATTCTCTCCAAACCTTGGCCATTCCATTTATAACCTGCCCATGAAAATCACAAGCAGGAAGAGAGGAAAGATCCACAGCCTGGTGGAGTTTTATTCCATCCTTAAGTTTCAGTGCCTGGGCTTTATGTTGTAGTTGTACAGGGCATACTTATATTCATTGTTGAGGTAGTTATTGGATGTTTTTTAGCTTTGTGATTACAGCTGGTTCATTAGGTGTCGATACCTGAGCTACAGCTAGATTTTTTTATAGACAGATAATTTGCCAGTTTATTAGTGTATTGGCCATAAGGATTCCTGTGATGGCTTGTAGTCTTGTAGGTGGCTGTTATTTATACCAGAATAGTCTGAAGTATAGAGGAGAGTGTTGGTGAGATGTAGCCATACTACTTGTCAGAAATGACAGTAGGTGAAAGGGAATATTGGGATATACATCTTGTGTGTATGTGCTAGCAAAGAGGTGACATTGGTTTAAACATTGATACCACACCTTATGGTGCAGTGCTTATATACTGATTAGTAAGAGGTAAACAACAAATGGGAAGAGGTGTTTATCAATGAGAATGTGAATGGAAGGAGATATTTATCAATGTGATCTTGAAGTGAGTGGTGGGATTGAAGTCTGTGGTTAATATCAAGTGGAGTGGTTCAGAGTAAGTTAATTTTGATACTTTTTTGATAAGTGGTGAACCTAGAGGTTTTATGAATGAATTGTATAGGATGGCTGAAACTGACCAGTTGGTGGTGTGTTTGTTAGGTGGAAAAGTGAGGTTTGTTTGAATTGGATTTTTTGACTAGCATAACTTGGAAGGAAGAAAAGGTGAGACTCCGCTGGATGTTCCACTGCTTTATTAAAATACACAAAAAGTTGTATCCAAAACTGGTAAGAAACTCCAACAAAATGAATATCCACTGACAAGCGCTTTCGGGTTAAAGGGTTTTAATAAAGGTATTTTAATAAAGCAGTGGAACATCCAGCGGAGTCTCACCTTTTCTTTCATTGTACTTATTTTTCGGCTGTTTGGTGAGTCTGAGGCATAGCAAAGAACATTATTTGGACATAACTTGGAAGGACAGAGGTTAGTAAATATCAAATGTATTGATGCTGGGGATGGATGAGATTATTTTACTTGATACAGGGGATGGATGGGATAATTGTAGGGTAGAAAAGTGAAGTGGAGATGATTTAAACAAGGCAGAGCAGAGTGGGTTAGACTGCACACCTGTCATTGCCAATAAAACAAAACAAATATTCAGTCATGGGAGTTCAAAACAACACTCTTTGGGGGTAATTAAATGTTTATAAAGATAATAACCTCTGGAGCGTTGCAAGCTAAAATAGTTATTTCAGAGGTGTTGTGGGTACTTAACCAGAGGGAGGTCTAACTTCTCTAATGTGTTAATCCAGAAACAATAGTAATTCAATAAGTGAAACATTGTTTCTATAAGAGGTTTCTATGGGATCACAAATAGAACAAAAGTCTATAATTATAGTTGTGAGGAGGATATCAAGCATCAACTGACAGTGACTTTGTTTTCCAAAACAATCAAGCCGCTGGATAAGGGAATGGTAGTTATTTGAATTTCTGGAACACTGGACCTGTTTTTGTCACAGACAAGTACCCCACAAGTGATGTGTGGCCTGTTGTGATAACATACTACTGAAACTTTGAAATCTCACATCCATCTTAGGGAGCTAGCTTGTATCATATACCTTAGGTGATTTTCTATGTTGTAATAAAAGGTGGCAGGCACTCTCAAAGTCATAACAGGAAGGATTAAAGATCAGACTAAGATTTATGAGCAATTAATATTTACAACTGGACCTTCAATTTATGCTGTAGTAGTATATACAATTTATGACTAGGACATATGCATAAAACAAAAATAAAGGAAAGCGTGACAGAAATCACTCATTTTGCGTACTTAATGTCTCACAAGTGAGGGTTATTTTTGTAGCTGACACCAAATAAGAAAACTCTGAGTTTGTGCAGCAAGCAATTTAACAGATACTTCACTGAATTCATACTAGCTCTCACAAACAATAATTGCTCTTCTCCTACCCAGACTCACAGAGTACCTATGCTTGTTCCCAACAACTTCCCTTTCCAACCTGTTCCAGTAAACATCATAGTTAAATATCTCAAAAGGGTTAAACCTACTACACTTGCTGCTGATTATCTACCTGCTGAATATCTAAAAATCTCTGCAGAAGCAATATCCTATCTAGTATCCATATAAATCCATCTCAGAACAACAAGGCTCTAATCCTATCTAGTATCCATATTAATAAATCAATCCATCTCAGAACAACAAGTCTCTAATCCTATCTAGTATCCATATAAATCCATCTCAGAACAACAAGTCTCTAATCCTATCTAGTATCCATATTAATAAATCAATCCATCTCAGAACAACAAGTCTCTAATCCTATCTAGTATCCATATTAATAAATCAATCCATCTCAGAACAACAGGTCTCTAATCCTATCTAGTATCCATATTAATAAATCAATCCATCTCAGAACAACAAGTCTCTAATCCTATCTGGTATCCATATTAATAAATCAATCTATCTCAGAACAGCAAGTCTCTAATCCTATCTAGTATCCATATTAATAAATCAATCCATCTCAGAACAAGTCTCTAATCCTATCTAGTATCCATATTAATAAATCAATCTATCTCAGAACAGCAAGTCTCTAATCCTATCTAGTATCCATATTAATAAATCAATCCATCTCAGAACAAGTCTCTAATCCTATCTAGTATCCATATTAATAAATCAATCCATCTCAGAACAACAAGTCTCTAATCCTATCTAGTATCCATATTAATAAATCAATCCATCTCAGAACAACAAGTCTTTAATCCTATCTAGTATCCATATTAATAAATCAATCCATCTCAGAACAAGTCTCTAATCCTATCTAGTATCCATATTAATAAATCAATCCATCTCAGAACAAGTCTCTAATCCTATCTAGTATCCATATTAATAAATCAATCCATCTCAGAACAACAAGTCTCTAATCCTATCTAGTATCCATATTAATAAATCAATCCATCTCAGAACAACAAGTCTTTAATCCTATCTAGTATCCATATTAATAAATCAATCCATCTCAGAACAAGTCTCTAATCCTATCTAGTATCCATATTAATAAATCAATCCATCTCAGAACAACAAGTCTCTAATCCTATCTAGTATCCATATTAATAAATCAATCCATCTCAGAACAACAAGTCTCTAATCCTATCTAGTATCCATATAAATCCATCTCAGAACAACAAGGCTCTAATCCTATCTAGTATCCATATTAATAAATCAATCCATCTCAGAACAACAAGTCTTTAATCCTATCTAGTATCCATATTAATAAATCAATCCATCTCAGAACAAGTCTCTAATCCTATCTAGTATCCATATTAATAAATCAATCCATCTCAGAACAACACGTCTCTAATCCTATCTAGTATCCATATTAATAAATCAATCCATCTCAGAACAACAAGTCTCTAATCCTATCTAGTATCCATATTAATAAATCAATCCATCTCAGAACAAGTCTCTAATACTATCTAGTATCCATATTAATAAATCAATCCATCTCAGAACAAGTCTCTAATCCTATCTAGTATCCATATTAATAAATCAATCCATCTCAGAGCAACAAGTCTCTAATCCTATCTAGTATCCATATTAATAAATCAATCCATCTCAGAACAACAAGTCTCTAATCTATCTAGTATCCATATTAATAAATCAATCCATCTCAGAACAAGTCTCTAATCCTATCTAGTATCCATATTAATAAATCAATCCATCTCATAACAACAAGTCTCTAATCCTATCTAGTATCCATAGTAATAAATCAATCCATCTCAGAACAACAAGTCTCTAATCCTATCTAGTATCCATATTAATAAATCAATCCATCTCAGAACAACAAGTCTCTAATCCTATCTAGTATCCATATTAATAAATTAATCCATCTCAGAACAAGTCATTAATCCTATCTAGTATCCATATTAATAAATCAATCCATCTCAGAACAACAAGTCTCTAAAATTTGCAAAGTATCATATATCATCCCTTTACATAATGGTGGAAATTCAACAGAATTATCAAATTACTGGCCAATAGCTATACTTTCACCATTATCAAAAATACTTGAGACGTGCATTATTTCACAAATCTTAAACTATCTAATGACTAACAATTTTCTATCTAACATTCAGCATGGTTTCCATCCTAATCATAGTACCTCCACTGCCCTTGTTAACTTTACTAATGTTATTAACCACCATAGCAATGAAAGCAGTTTAGTTTCCTCCATGTTTCTTGATCTGTCCAAAGCTTTCAATATTGTCTCCCATTCTAAACTCTTAACTACACTCTTGAAACTTAAATGTAGCCATTCTGCACTTACTTAGTTTCAGCAATATTTAACTGGATGCCAGCAAACTGTAAAATGGCAACAAAATCTCTCTTCACTACTGCCTGTAACCTCAGGAGTACCACAGGGATTTATTCTAAGTCCTCTCCTTTTTATTATCTTTACTAACAGTCTTCATACTTCCACCCCACTTGCTTCCATATTTCAATATGCGGATGATTCCACCCTGATTTGTGCCACCCGAACACTATAAAAACTCCAAAAAATCACCCAGCAGTCATTCAGTGCACTGGAATCTTGGATAAATAATAGACAACATATACTTAACCCTAACAAAGCAAAACTTTTATCCAACTAGAGCTGCAGATACCAACCCACCATTCAATATATCATCATCAAAGCATACAATCATTTCTCCGGTTTCTCAAACAAAATTGCTTGGAGTGGTCATTGACTATAATATGAAATTCAACATACACATATATCACAGACAATAAAAAAATTCACAAAAAAATAGGAATTCTGTACAAAAATTGGCACTTAATAAACAAATCTTCAAAAGCCACTATAGCAAGAACCCATCTTATTTCTACTCTACTATACTTCTCACAAATTCTCACATATATTAAGAAATCTGACCTAGCAAAACTCGAAACTTGCTATAATAAAACCATAAATTTTCCTACAGAATCAAATTTCAGATCTCATTGTTTGACTTTAAAACGACTATCTTGGCTTGACCTACCAAATCTACTTGCTTATAATCAATTCACCTTTGCCTTTTGAATACGAAATCAGCCAGAAAAAACACCAGTACTTCAAAATCTAGTAATATACTCTATTCCAATAACAGGTTATTGCGCTCCAATAGCAAATCCTTCTTAAATATATCCAAACCTAACAATGCAGCTGGAGTTTTACTTTACTCAAACTTCATAGCCAAAACTTGGAATTCTCTGCCATTAAATATCAGAACAACTACTAACACTCTCAACTTTAAAAACATTCTCAAATCACACCTATCTAAATCCTGGATCTTCTCTTCCACAAACCCTGGTTAGGAAATAGATGCTTTAAGGCAGCTAAAAGAACACAACCAGTTATGTTTGTATTTGAATAGTATACCCCTACTAAGCATATGTATACTTAACCTGCTTGTTTTTGTACCTACAATCACAGTACTGCTGTTCTTTCTATTCCTACCTAGACAATATGATTGCATTAGTGAAATGTATAACATGTATTTTTCATTTTGTACTTGTATCTGAGATTGAATCATTTGTATCTGTATGTTGTATATGTATTGTACTGTTATTTATAAATGTGAAGCTTTTCTCACCGGGCCTTCACTGAAAACGGACATTTTGTCCAGTTGGACTTTCCCAGTAAATAAATGTAAAATAAATAAAAAATAAATAAGCAAGAGTAGGTGCCCTAATGCTAGAGTTATTTTAATGTCAGGGTCAGCCAAGATCACTCTATCTGAAAGGAGAGATACTTAGGAACTTCAAGAGAGAACAAGAGTAACAGTATATAAGTCTAACTTCGAAAACACTATGAACAACCTTCAATGACCATGTTTAACACTGGCTACTGCAAGTCTTTGATAAAAGCACAGTAAAAGCATGCTCTGATAATTATTCATTGAGTGCATTCAGACATATAAAACACAGCCAAGTTAAATTAGCTTACTAATCCCAAATTTTGTCAGTTATGGTGAGATGGATTAAGCATTACCTACTCAATGAGGAAAATAAAAATAAAATATAAATTTATGGGGAAATTAATATAAACTTATAGAGCTGCCAGGATGGGAAAAAAGCTAAAAGCCAATAATAGCTAGAATAAACATTAAAGAATGTTTAACACAGTATGTTATTTCAACTCTTCTGACATTAACTAAACTACCCACACTACAGAATTGAGTGGGAGAGCTGTATTGCAATGCAGGCTACAATTCTTACCACACTTTTCGGCCACAAAACCAAAACCGAAACACTAAAGGTGGAGGAGTTGCCCAACACAATGCATCTGAAATTCTCCAGGTGCAACTAACACTAGGTAAGACTGCAATCCAAATTGTAGCTTGCTACAGATCCCCCACCATGCCCCAAGATTCTCACTACACCTTTCTAAACATACTGGAAAATATTAAGATACAACCAAACACCCTAATACTGGGTGATTTCAACTACCCTGCCATTAATTGGGAAAACTAGTCAGGTACCAACTCCTTTTCCCAATGGTTCTTGGAATTCATAAATTCCAACACCCTGGATCAACTAATCCATTGTCCCACCAGGGGAGCCAATATCCTAGACCTGGTCATTACCAACATGGGGGATAGATGCTCCACATCAGTGGTCACCCCCTCATTGGTCAGGTCTGACCATAAGCAAATTACTTTTGACATCCACATCCCAACCCCACCCTCCAGTAAGGAAACCTCCTTAAAAAACTTCTCCAAAGCCAACTTCATGCTACTGAAGTCAGAAATGACAAACTTCACAACACCCACGCAGACGGGATCTGGAAGTTCGACTGCAGAATCCTACACTAAGGCACTGTACGAGCACATCCACTCATGCATGAATCGTGCCATCCCAAATAGAACCAAGATGCTCTTCTCCAAAAAAAGGAAGATAATCTGGAGGTCCCCTGCTATAAACAAACTATACAACAGAAGGAAGAAACTGTTGCAGAAAAGAGGAAAATTCCAGGATGCAAAAAAGTCCCTCACCAGCCTCAGAAAGAAGCTGAGATCCCTCATAAAACCCTCAAAAGCTAGTTACAAAAATAAAATTGCCAAAGATTCCAAAGACAACCACAAGGCATTCTATAGTTATGTCAAGAATCTAAATGGCAATGTGCAGATCTGCTCTGAGCTACAAAAGAATGGCATTAAATATACTGATCCCAAGGATATTGCCAATATCCTGGCAGATCGATTTAGTGCCAACTTCACCCCCCTCTCACCCCCTAAAAGGCCCATCTCAATACCAAAATATTGCCAAATTCCGATAATCACGGCCACACAGGTAGAAACCGCACTCTCCAAAGCTAAGAATACAGCATCCATGGGACCAGATCACATCCCAAGGTGTGTACTACATGAACTACAAAATGAACTGGCACCTCACCTAAGTGTCATGTTTAATCATAGCCTCACCTCAGGCTTCATGCCCACTGAGTGGCGCACAGCTACAGTTATCCCACTCCACAAGGGAGGATCTGCCTTGGATCCCGGGAACTACCGCCCCATCAGTCTGACAAGCCTGATCTGCAAGGGCATGGAACGTATTATCATGGAACTTAGAAACAAAGACATTGGCAACCTTCAAACACTGAGCCCCACCCAGTTTGGGTTTGTAAAGGGCCGATCTTGTCTCTTGAATCTGATTGACTTCTTCGAATCAGTCTCCAGAGCTGTGGACGAGGGTAAGGTGGTCCACACAGCCTATCTGGACCTCGCCAAGGCCTTCAACACCATCCCCCACTCTGGAATCATAGATAAACTTACTAAGATGGGGATAAATCCCTACGTCACTCGATGGGTTGCCAACTGGCTTACTGACAGAACCCAGACTGTAAAAGTAGCCAACTCCAAATCCAGCTCTAAACAAGTGACAAGTGGAGTACCTCAGGGTTCAGTCCTGGGACCACTCTTGTTTGGCATCTACTTCTCTGAAGTGCAGGCCAACACTAAGGGACTCTGGCTAACAAATTTTGCAGATGACTGCAAACTGGGAGCCATTATTGAATCCCCAAATGATGTGGATATTCTACAAAAGGCCCTTACAGAAACAGATGCCTAATGCCAGAGCCATGGGCTCAAGCTTAATGCCAAGAAATGTATAGTTATCCTCTTTGGAAAAAAACATGTACCCATGAATTACCACATAGGTGGCAAGACGCTAAACATCAAAAGTGAGATGAGAGACTTAGGGACACAGGTGGACAGTGGTCTCACTTTCGATAACCACATCGCCACAACAGTCAGGAAATTCTTCTATGTAGCACATCTCATCACTAAGGGCTTTTCATCCAGAAAAAAAGAGGTCATTGTCCCACTGTACTCATCCCTCATTAGATCCATTATAGAGTATAATGCCCCATTTGGTATGTACCTCATAAGACATCTGCAACAGCTGGAAAGGCCACAGAAATACCTCACTAAAACAATCATAGGCCTAAAGCAGATGCCATATGCTGACCATCTAAAAAAACTCCAGCTATACTCTGTGGCATATCATCTACTCAGAGTCGCTCTCTGCTTAACATACAAGGCCATGTCAAACCCTGAGCTGTTGGACATGCTCCACTTAAAGAAATCCCAATCCCTCAGAGCCACACACTCCAGGGATCTAAACCTTGTCATCACAATGAACAAAACATGCTGGAGGGATAGGTTCCTGACCCAGAGACTCCCCATACTCTGGAATAGACTGCCCATACATGTCAAGCAGAGCACCTCATTGTCCCTCTTCAAAAGGAATCTTGATGATTGGATGGCAGATAGGAAATTCACCCCGGGGATCATGTCATTCGCCCTGCTAGACAGGGGCCCAGGAAAGTAAATATTGTGGGAAGAAATATCCAGGGAATTGTTATGGCTAGGCTTGCATAGGCCCTAGGGCCAATAGCCTAGTACCAACCTATGAACCTAAGTAATTGTAGTGAGCAAACTAAGATGGAAGCTGTTCCCAGGCTACAACTTACAGACAAACAGCGGTGTGTCTTAACAGGGAGAAATAAAAGGAGGACATTATGAGATGTTCAGCCTTAAAATCACAGTAGTTTGACCATCTAATGATTAAACTGCAATATTAAAAAGAAGTATAACCTTACTAGCATGTAGGTTGCATTTTAGCAAGAGACTTGTGACCAAGGTGAATTCACCACAACATTGCTATAGTCATTAAATATTGACTATATTAGTAATTAACAAAGTGTATCAGTGATGAATTGGAAGTCCTCACCAAGTCATCAATAAACTGCAAATTCAGTGATCTGAAGTGTTACCATTTGGTTATCCCTGTGAGGCTTATAGTGGTAGTAAGTTGATCAGGGCAGATCAGAGTTACCTACCTCCAGCAACAGTCCCCAGTTCCACCCAGTAGATGTCATAGTGTTAAACAAACAACTGGCTCAAGATCCAAGACAATAAAAAAACTTTACTTAAAACTTAAATGCATCTACTTTATGTTTTAATAAAATTAGTTTGATTTTGTGGTTCTTGAGCCACTTGTTTATTGTGGCTATTTGCTGGCTGCATGGTTTGGATTGCCTGCTGGACTCAGCTTCAGCCTTCTGCGGATAGCAAGGATATAATCTGTCCATCATGCCCTTGTCCTTGTTCTGCCCTAGGACCTCTTTCCAGTAGGCTATGCTTAGTTCTCCTGTGCAAACCACACAATAGCATCCTCAGCAGATGTTCTAACTACCTCAGCTGACTCCTATCAATCTTGGGAAACAATGGCTCTAATCTAAGGTCCTCCAGGACTAAATTACTCCTCACTGTCACTGAGAATGAGCCCAGCAACAAGATGCAGGAATCTCTTTTCTGACCCTTGTATCTTTGATCTCATTGTTTCATTCACTACCAAAGTTGATGACTATCGGCGATGCTTGGGAGACAGACCGGTAAATTCACAGTGTTGCCCTAAGATATGCCTTTACCACCACAGTGCAATGCAATGCATACTACATGCCTGTCATTACATTCTTAAGTTAGTCAGTTTCTCAATCCACTCTACTTTCACTAGGGGCCAGGGCATCAAGATGCTTAATCTCCACTACTTAAGGTAACTGCTTCCTCATTACCTACAGAAAGCAGTGTACTCTTTTCTGGGAGAGAAGCATAACTTCAGACTTAGAAGTGCTGATTCTTATCCCAACTGCTTCACACTCAGCAATGAACTACTCCAGTGCATACCAGAGATTACAGGTCAAGAGGACAATGTCATCTGAAAAAAAAGACAGAGCGAGAGAGAAAGAGAGATAGAGAGAGAGAGAGAGAGAGAGAGAGAGACGGGGGGGGGGGGTGCAATTCTTACATCCCTAAACTGATACTTTCTAAAGCTGCACCTTGAATTCCTGTCCATTGAAAGTAATAAACTTGAGGAGATGAGGCACACACTTGTCAGATACGAATATATGCTGCATTATGTTGCAACTATGTTTTTCTCTGGGTGTTACACAACAATAGTTGAAAACTTTTGCAAAAAAAATAGATTGTGGTAAAAGCTTTACTAGTTGAAAACTTTTGCAACAAAAATTAGACTGTGGTAAACAGCAAGGGTAGTAATTAATTTTAATTACTTTTTGTAAGAATTTTTAGACTGGAAAACACAGGTAATAGAACAGAAGAAGGCATTCAGTGTGATCTAGATACATAGACACAAAAAAGTTGAGTAAACAAGTTAGATGACCTCAGCATGGTTCATGGTCAGATAGCATGGATACAACAATGGATAGATAAAACAAGGCAAAAGGTTACAGTAAAGGGACTATCTATACCAACCAATGGTTACCAATACAGGGTTCCACAACAACCATTACAGCCTTGTCCTTTTCAATGTGCCTAGAAGTGACAATGCAGAGGATGTTGAAAGAAAAGTATTCCTTTCTGTTCATTTTACAAAGAGATCTAATATTGTTGAATGATGCACAAGAATAAAAGAAACTTGGCAGGATTAGGAGACTTGTGTAAGCATTGTAACTCCAATGTTTAAATTCATTGCAAAATGCAAAATATTGGTGGGAAGCAATGAGCTACAAAGGAGTACACAACTGGTGGGGAAGCAGTATCAACCACAGAAGATCATCCTTTGGATGAGATGTTAAACTAAGGTCCCATCTCCTTGAGTTGGTGGTTGCTCAAGTGGATGTAAAAGATTCTACAATACCATACCGCTCAACCTATTAGTGCAAGAAATCTGGACAAAGCCTGCCAAAATCAGGGGACAAAGGCCTAAAAATAGGGACAGATTTTACATATTCCTCTTCTAAAGTTAGAAAATTGCTAGAATAATACGGGTTGTGTTAACATTCATTTTCTGTAGGATTTGAAGTCTGAAACTTAAATATATGTCATTATTTAGTGACTTCAATCCTCAGATCATCCCAGTGATTTGCCAGAAAACCAGAAATTTTATGAGGAACAGACCAAAAATATGAGGCAAAAATCTGGATATTCTGTGAAAATCTGGACAGTTGAGAGGTACGCACAACACTTTTTGAAAAGAGTAAAGGAAGTTTCCAGATGCCCCAACCAAATCTGTCCTAATAATTCTTGGTTGAAGCACCTTCTGTGCGAAGTCTGCATGTCCTCCCTGCAGTTGAGTGAGTTTTAAAGACATGCAGGTAGGTGCGTGTGTGTGTGGCTTCTGTGAAGGTTGGGCACCAGGCTGGCAACTCGAGACTGCAAAAACTCCCTGGCAATCAATATTTTGACCGGTGATCCACTGTGGTGACCCCTAACTGGGAAAAGCTGAAAGAGATTGCTAGTATCAATACCACCTTAGGTCTTCCCTGAAACAAGGCAGCTAACCTGGTCAACAAAGGATGAATAAATAAATAAATAAAGAACTAAATAAATAAAGCTACTCAAGGCATGTAAATTAAAGGTAAGCAAACAATGTAACAAAGCGGCAAAGAAGGCAAGCCCAATATTGGTGTGCTTACAAACAGACAGTGCCAGTAGAAAAAAAACACAATTTTATCTCATGTATGTATGGGTGCAGTCCAGAGTGTCATCAGTGCGAACTGCAGTATTGGAATGCAGAAAGTCTATTTGACTGACAGTTCAGAATGTAAACAGATATATTATATACATATGGGTTCCATTCAATCCATTGACAAGTTGACTTGTTGAACTGCAAAAAATCCAATACAGGTGATTGAAAATCAGTAAATTGAGAGTACCAGCTTTTCTGCTGTTTGAGATTGTAGTACAGTGGGTATCAGAGAATTTATCATTTCTCCACTGTTGTACCATGATTTCACACAGCAGAAAAGCTGGTACTCTCGATCCGTCCAGTTGTCCAGTTGGAATTTTTCTTGTTAACAAATATGGACCCCATGTGGAGTACTGTGTGCAGAAGGGCAATAAAAATAGTTTATGGTCATCCCCAAAAGCCATGTAAAGAAAGACAACAATAGCTTAGTGTATACAGTCTTAAAGAAAGATGGAACACAGTTGCTTATTTAATAAGAATTTTACCACACAGCTTTAGGGTCCAGACTGGAGTCACTCTTCAAGTAAATTACATTGTGTTCTTCTTTTATTTGTGTAAGTGTTTTCTTGATACTGTGATTTCATCTCAGTTCTCACCTCAACATCAACTGCTCTAAATTTTCCAAATGTATATATGTATTTATAAAGGACTGACAACGAACCATTTAACTTACCAAGCTCACAAGTAAACTAAACTAAATTAAAGTAGATGAGTACATTGAAGTACCTCAGAGAAGTCCGCAGTGTCTAAAATGGTACATTATTTAAAAGAAAAATATATTACATGAGAATAAGAGAAGACAATTTGAAGATACAATGTGGAAGGCTCAAGGGAAACATGAAGAGACATTTTTATAGAATGTTTATGAATGATTGTAACTGCATTTATGAAAATGAAGTGGCAACAAAAAAAAGTGATGGAATTGACTCCCTTGCACAGAGAAATGAAACCCTAACTATGACTCAGATGGCACATGATAGATTAACAATTATGTAACTGAAGGATATGGGTAAGGAGAGTGGGATTGAGGGGCTAACATCATCTTGGACATCCTGGAGGAAGGAAGGTCATCCAGCCCACTAGACTGCCAGTGCTTAGCAGATAAGAGGTGCACAACATGCAATGAATGGGCTTGGGAAATGTGAATTGCTTTATCAAGCTTTACTAGCAAGGTAGCTTTCATGGGGAGTGTTTGGGAATGTACACACCCACATAGGAGGGCATAGCAGGCTCTTATATATACAAATGTGCATTTCAACTGCAGGGGAGCAAAATAAGCTGAACGATCATGGGATGACTTATGGTCCATGCACACCAGGGAGGAAAATAACACAAAAAAGCAATGATGGCATTGAAGAAGACAGGGGTCAAACATAAGACAATTGATATTCTTGGTAGAAATAAATGAAAAAAAAAGCTGCTCATAAATCGGAGCCACAGCTTATCAGGGAGGTAGGGTAATGGGTAGAATTAGTAAGATAAGTAACCTGTGTGTGCAGTCAAAGTCCATGTTTTTATGTCTCCTCATGACTGCAGTTTGCAGTAAAGTTACTTCATTATCTACCAGCCCTAGAAAAATGGACTGCTGGCTGCTAGAAGGTACCAAAACATGTACTTGTCATATACTGTAACACAATAAGCCCTTACTGTTCAGGTACCAAAACATGTACTTGTCATATACTGCAACACAATAAGCCCTTACTGTTCAGTTACCAAAACATGTACTTGTCATATATTGTAACACAATAAGCCCTTACTGTTCAGTTACCAAAACATGTACTTGTCATATACTGTAACACAATAAGCCCTTACTGTTCAGGTACCAAAACTTGTACTTGTCATATTCTGCAACACAATAAGCCCTTACTGTTCAGGTACCAAAACATGTACTTGTCATATTCTGCAACACAATAAGCCCTTACTGTTCAGGTACCAAAACATGTACTTGTTATATACTGTAACACAATAAGCCCTTACTGTTCAGTTACCAAAACATGTACTTGTCATATACTGTAACACAATAAGCCCTTACTGTTCAGTTACCAAAACATGTACTTGTCATATACTGTAACACAATAAGCTCTTACTGTTCAGTAGTGCTAACCAAATGTCAGTTACCTCCTGAACTTGTTAAAACTATTTACATGGCATTTAAACCTAGGAGAAAGATATCTTATAAGCCCACAAATATGTAAAATGTGACTGTTAAAGGATATGTCACCAGCGGTTGCAGACCTAAATTAACTGCTAAGAACAGGAAGTGTATTACCAATAGTACAAAAGGGATTGCTACTGTAAAATGAGGTCAGCATAGAAAAGATCACATTCAGAATGAGAAATGTTGAGGATCGGTTGTAGCTGTAAAATGCAGTTTTTTCTTTTTTTGGTGATTATCCTTCCTTATCTAAACATCTCCAACACAGACCAGTTCATATACAAAAAGCTTTTATTGTGGGCGTCTAACATACTCACAACTCCTCTGCATATTATGTGCTGGTCTCAGAGCTGCAGACTGTAGTTAGTGTACTTGCAACCTTCTAAAACATGTTGTGCACCCTATACCAATTCTCATCCCCAATGAGAATAACTAGGAAATATTTTACTTGTTAAAACTATTTGAATCTCATAACAATATATGCTATTTACAGATGTGTGTTCGCAGTGAAAGGAACATACATTTACATGCACAGACTTCTATCACTGAAAGTTGGAAGATAAAGAGCAACTGAGCCACTCATTCTGTTAAATGTTCCACCTTTGAGGTAAGGCCAAATACTTTCAACTACACATTTCCCTTTTCCTTACCCTTTCAAGAATGCCTTTACATCTCTCCTTCGCATTCATGAGTTCCCTTTCTATTTTTCATAATCCCAGTTTTCCACTATGGCAGTCCCTGTAATCCACCACCGTTTAAGTGCAAAAATGTCTCTTTAGTTTGCTCTTTCTTCCTGAGTTGTCGACATAGTATCTTTAAGTTATGCTGCCTTGCTCTCACTTTATCTTTTTTCATTTTTTTTAAAATGTGTTACCCTCTTAGAGTGTCTTATCCTTTTAAGATATTAAACGTTTTTATCATTTTGAATGAACCATGTACCTCTTTTCTGTGTGTGTGTGTGTGTGTGTGTGTGTGTGTGTGTGTGTGTGTGTGTGTGTGTGTGTGTGTTTGTGTGTGTGTGTTTGAGGGTATGGGGGCATCATTTTCACTTGTTCTGTCTCATCAGTAAGAGAAAAACAGAATAGTGTGCTGGATACGAAATTGACAAGCTACTAAAATAAGCTCACCTGACTTCATCAAGAGGTGCAGATCTATGCAGAGCAAGTTAAATTACAACTGTACTGTTGAAATAACTGAAGAAGCAGAAGAAAGGTCAATAAAACATAAGCCAAATAAAAACTTAAACATTAGAAATAATGAAGATTAGGAGAACCATGAGGTGCACAGAAAATATGGTTACATTGAACTTAGAACCTCTTGTGCTTCAAGCAGGTAAAGCTAGATGAAGCAAGTTTCATAGTGTGTACATGTAGTATATCATATAGATAGTATAAGTTCCATAGACCTCTGTCTGGCAGGTCATCAGCACCAGAGGTATTTTGAAAAGCTATTGCACATGTAACTGAATACTTGAAAACTATTGCAAATGTAGCTGAGTTTCTATTAGTGTAGGATCAAGCACAAGAGTGTATGACAATAAACTGGTACGCATGATAAATAGATTAAGACAGCATAATTTCAAGTTAAATAAAGTGTAAAATAAGAATGACAAATTTGAAATTTGTTATGCATATTCTAACATGGCAGTGGCTTAAATCTTATAAAGACAAAAGTCCTTCAGGAAAAATAAAACAAAGTCATGAAAGGAGCGGGCATTACAGACATTTACAATATCTTAAATGTTTTCAACTAATATGTCTGCGATAAGTATGCCTCCAAGAAAGATTTTAGTATAAAATGTCACATGAGGATAGAGCCAGGAATAGGAAATGGGTTTTGAAATACTATAAAAACTGTTTACAGGTACTATGATGTGGAAAAGTCCATATAAGTTGTAACCAGTCAGAACAATGTCCTACTGGAGAATGGACTAGCTGCCGTTAGAGCAGAGTGATTTACTGATGCGCAAAGGTGATATGCTCAGACAGAAAGGTGTTCACAATGTTGTGTAGATGCAAGAAATTCTATGACTAGCTATGGTAAAGAAGTTCAGGTGAAGATGACCACAGACTCTTGTAAAGCATTTTTATAAAAGGCAACTTTTAGATCACAGAGCGTGTTACTTAATCTAAAGAAGTACGATGTGAAATACAGACCAGGCAAAGAGCTGCACCATGCAGATTTGTTGAATTGTGCATCCATGACAGAACAAAATGTCAGAGTTTCAGAGATGTGCTGACATTATCTTAGAAATTCATCTGCTGAAAGAAGTTAATATAACAGCCTGTCATGAAATCATCAATTAAGAAGAAACTTAGTCATATTGTTTCTGTCAATGAAGAAATAAGTTATGTCCATGACTTACTGTCCAAAGCTGATACAATAATAGTTTTTTTATTCAAATGAGAAAACAAATAGAGAGGATAAAGAAAGCATGCATGTGAGTAGTAAAGAGGAAAGAAGAGAAATAGATATAATATACTGGCCAGGAATACTGAATCTAATGGAGCATGTAGTACAAAACTGTTCCATTTGCAGAGGATAATTTACAATAACCTACAGGTTGTCTTCCTGATATTAAAGGTCACTCTGTGGCCTGCAATGCCTCCTTTCCTTCTTACTTACTTATTTTAATACCTTCTTTATACAGAGAGCTATATCTCATCTTATTATGGCATCTCTGTCATTCATATAACCTGTGCATCCCACTATGCATGTAACCAAGTCATATCTTCCTATACCATATTCCTATAGCGTCCACAGAATCATGACATTGCTATGCCATCAAAGCACTAGTTTGGGTACCTTTTCACCTAAACTATGGGCATGAATGCTCCTTCCCTTCTATTTTCCATGGCCTCATTCCTTTTCTATTCTTCACTGCGTACAGTACCAGTGCCTTTTCCCTTTTCTCGTGTAACTTTGCCTTGCGTGGTTTTGACAGCTGTATTAAATATGCTAATATTTTGAAGAAGAATTTCAGAATTTCTTCATCCTATATCATTTTCTTGACACTTAATCATGTTATATAGGACATTTGTTTCACAAAGAAAAAAATGTAGTCAATCAAAAAATTATAGACCTGCATCGCTCTAAGCAACATCAACTTCAAATTCAACTTGATTTGGATCTTTAATCATTAAAACACCTTTGCAATTAATAAAATATAACAAATATATAGTCAGTAAGTAACAGTAAAATTATGAATAGAGAAAATGAAGTAACAGGAAAACTTTGAGCAACTGTCACTACTCTTTCTACCCTATCAAAGGCAATCCTGAAAATATATGTTTTAAGTGACTGATGGAAACCTGGTTAGGCAGAACACTTCCAAAGTCACTAATATAATATGTTCTACAGATGTGGAGCCTGAAAACCAACATCGTGGACACCTAAATTTGCAAGATGCACCTGTGGAAAAACTAGCAACTTCTAAGTAGTAGACTGAAACACCCAGGTAGGGGTATATAGCACCACCAACTCCTTCAAGTAACTGGGACCTAAGTCATAAATGGACAAGTATACTAACAGTAAAACTTTATAGATAATTTTGATCTAAAGTGGCAGCCAATAAAGGCCATACAGAACAGAGGTAATATGGTGGTTATGAGTGGGTCTATATTAGAACATCGACTTTTTAAAACATCGAATGTTCTAATATCGATCCCTATTCAGCGAATGCTGACAATATCGAACATGCAGAACAGCAAATTTTTCCCAGGGAAAAAATTTGCTGTTCCGGCACACATCCACGCAACACAAGCACACCAATCAAACAGCAATCCACACACAATCACCTAAAATCCTACATCTAACACTACACTAAACTGTACACACACCACTAGCTATCCACTCACCTTAACCCAAACCCTAACCCAAAGGTCCATCACTATCGCACACTCACCTCACCTGCACCCTAACTCACCTATCCCACCCTAACCCTCACGTCCACACAATCGCACACTTACCTGACCCGCACCCTAACCCTAACTCACCTACCCCGTGCCCTAACCCTCACATCCACACAATCGCACACTTACCAGATCCTGACCCGTAACTTTTCACCACAGTGCTGAACATAGCAAAGCCACAGGAATGTCCAACTGAATTCCTTCCCTAGGAAGAAATTCGGTGTTCTGCAGCTTCGCTATTTTCGGAATTCGCTGAATAGGGGTCGATATTAGAACATTCGAAGTTGTGAAACTTTGATGTTCTAATATAGACCCATTATGCATCATACCAGTAAGTAATCTGGCTGCAGAGTTCTGCACCATCTGTTGACAGTCCATGTAAGTGTTAGAAAGTCTCATCGATAGGGCATTGCAGTAATCCAGACTGTAAGAGACTAAGGCATGTATAACTACAAGAGTTCAGCCTGTGACAGCAAGTGCTTTATTTTAGAAATGGTCTAAGTGGAAACAAGATGATATTACAACAGCTGACACTTTATCCTGAGGTGTCACCTTATGATCAAAAATAACTCCAAGACTGCACACTCTTTCAACTAATTCAGATTTATCTCCATTGTATAAGATGAAGCTTGGACATTATGGTATACTGGTGTCCCCAAAAGTAGAATGAACCCTCCATCACCTCAGTTTTGGAGGTGTTCAGTTTCAGCAAGTTATGCAAAAGCAAAGAATGGATGGCCTCAAGATCATCTGCTAGTGAATACACACTGGTCATTTCATACTGGGGAAAGCAAAGGTAAATCTGTGTATCATCTTGTATAACTATAGTATGCTATTCCCTCACCTTAATAAAATCTCCCAATGGAATTACATAAACCAGGAACAACAACAGGATTAAGATAAAGTCCTATACTACTCCACATTCTAAAGGATTGGATGAAGAAATGTTAAGTCCATAACAAACTTGATGTCCAACTAAATGTGACGACAACTACTCCAAAACTGTAGAAAACAGAACACTATGATTGTAACCATTACTGATAGCATACAGTGCATCCAAGGGATCCAGAAAGACCAATACTAAACAACACTAGCAGTCTCTGGACATAAGGAGATCATGGCTACCCTGGTAAGGGCTGTCTCAGTGTTATGGCAAGTGTGAAACCAAGACTGAAAATGGTCCTTGTGTCCATTGACCTTAAAATGTGTCTGAAGTTGCTTAAATACAATCTTCTCTATAACATTACCTAAAACATAACATACTAGCTTTGCTTGTAGTTTTCAAGAACATTAGGATCTAGATTTGTTTTTTTTTTTTGAGGGTAGGGATATCAAAGACCTCTTTGAAAGCTGATGGAGAAATCCCTGATCTTAGGGATATCACCAATATCTGAACAATCATTTGCCCTAAGGTTTCAAAACTAATCATAACTAGCCTTGATGAACAAGCTTCAAATCCACATATTGTTGGATGCATACAGATGCCTAATGAAAAAGCCATTGGCATACATCCAAGTACCATCTGGGTTGGCATAATTTTTTCTAACATAGGATATGCACAATATTATTTCCTTGGGTAAATGAAAATTTCATGGATCAAATTATATAAAGCCACTAGGGATGGTCACATTCTGGACCGAGTGCTCTCAAACCTAGCTCTCTCATGTTCTCAACTCTGATCTGGTCCTCCATTACTTAAATCAGACTGCTAACTACTTACCTTTATCCTCAGAACATCCACCCCTCTGGTAACCAACACCACCCTGTATAAAAACTACAAAAGACAAGCAGTTGTATGATGAAATCTGTAAATTCACCCATGTAAACCCCACTATGGACCCAGAATATGCAGCCACATATGCCAGAGATCTAGATGTTCATTTAGATAAATGAATTGACAGGGCAGTCACAACCAAAAACAAATACAGGCAGAAATTTATATTAATAAACTATACAACAGAATGAGTAAGCTGCTTAAATTATCTTGTAAGGTTAGAGCCCCTCAACACTGAGAGAATCTAAAAAATCTCACCAAGAAATTGAAGGCAGATATTAGGACTTAACAATTCAGAATCCCATGAACCTAGATTATTTTCAGAAGCTAGAGATAATTGCAAGACCTTCTTTAGCTTAGTAGAAATCTAAGGAATAATTCACACCACTGTTCTGAATTTTTCTATAATGGTTCCTCCTACTCCAACCCAAAAGACATTGCTAACACAATAGCAAGCACTTTTGTTGCCAGCATCTTCCCTGGAACTATCATCCAATGTTTAATAATGATTATAATCTGGAGGTAGTTGGAAACTCAAAACATTATACCAATATCCTTCAAAAAGAATTTACATAAGTAAACTCCTGGTGCACTAAAAAGGGCTTAAACTAAATGCCAAGAAATGCAGTATTGTGTTCTTTGGTAAACAGCAAACTCCCACAACCGACTACATCAAAAACATCCCTTTATCTAGTTAGATAGTGATCAAGGACCTGGGCACATTGGTCAATAGCTCCTTCTTCTTTGATCACAATGTAGCACCCATACTTAGAAAATCTCTCTTTGTCTCACAAATAGTCACCAAAGGCATCTCTGTTAAAATCAGCGAAGTTATTGTTCCCCTGTGCTCTGCTCTGCCTAGACCAGTTATAAAATAGAATTCACCTTTTAGCATGTGTCTCACTAGAAATATCAAAAAAAAAAAAAAAAAGTCTGAAAAAGCCTTAGAGGCTCCAACAAAAAGGGATTATGGCCACAGAAATGTTAGCTATCAGAAGAGGCTGGAATCGCTGTCCCTCTACTCTGTGTCATACAGGGTCTTCATTAGTACCATGCTCACTATGCCCTCAGGAATCCTACTGCCCTTCGCATCCTTGTTCGCGATAAGTCAAGTTGTTCAGGCAGAGACCTCAATCTACTTCAGGAAATAAAAATAAACATAAATGGAGGGGTAGGTTTATCACCCAAAGCCTCTCCTGGTCTGTAATATGCTCCCCTTATATATCAAGCAGTGTGATTCCCTGCTGGCCTTCAAACATAGCTTAGACAATTGGAAGGGTATCCTAAAATTCACTCTGGCACTTAAAGACCTTGCCTCAAAGGAGGTAGAACCCAAGGATGGTTATTGACAAGGCATGCAAGGCATCTACTGAAATAGCCTTGTATTTCCTATGATTCTTGTTAGAGACAATAGTCATGAACTGATTGCAGTAACAGATGTCAAACACTGTTTAGAATGCTATACCTGGTCTGGCTTGCATTAAGGCAGAGCCCATTGTGTCTAATGGTGAAAGATCTGATCTAATGCAACAACCTTGTCAGAAAAGAAATGAGCAATAGATTCACATTCAAATGCTGATAATTCCCTCTGTGTGGATAAACAAGCTGAGGTCTGCACAACCTATCCACCACAAGCAAGTGAGTAGCTGAGTAGATGCTCCATCAGTCTCTCCGAATAAAAAGGCTGCCTTCCTATGAGTGACATCTGCATGGTAGGTACGACAATGCTCTTCTTATTCAAACCTGCCACTCCTTTAATCCACTAGACTCCATCAAAGCTCCAGCCTGCACCCTTTCCATCACTGAAGGTGGAGTTCTAAATCAAACAATCATTCATGCCTCCTAATAGGAATAGGTCAAATATAACTTGGGACAAAGAGAATCTAGAGCCATAGACAGGGACCTATTATAGTCTCCAGTCATTGCATCTAGAGACTCAGCATTGTCTCCAGAATGGAACTGAAGGATAACAGGAGAAAAAAAAAACTATGGACTAATATTGTTAGTTGGTTGAATCAACCTCATTTCAAGATTGGGGTAACTACAATATGATAGAAGTGAACCAGGAAATGGCCCAAACACTAGACAAGCTACACCAAGCACCCCCCCCCCCAATAGAAAGACCAATGTAAAGCATCCCCTAGTCTATGAGTTGCAAAGGTATTGACCTGGAAATAAGTTCTTTATTGCGAATAGGACAGCTTTTCCCAGTCTTTGCAAGTTATCAGCACTAAAGATGGATAACTATTGTACCATCCTGAAAATGCCATATCAGTGGAGACTTACAGGGTTTTACACAAAAAAAAATACTTGAAAACCAAATCATGTTTCGACAGAAATGCTTAGTGTAAAACCAAATGATAGGTCAATCCTTAAAAAAAAATATTTTGGTAGAAAAAGTCTGAACAGGCAGTATATGTGAACTTTAAAGGATGATAACTGTATCTCTCATGTACTGCAGTTTTGTGTATGGCTCGTATGTACATGACATATTGATTACACACCTGTCTGTGCTATGAAGGACATGTCACCTAAGTTATGGTCTTTAGGAATTACTTCAGAAAGCAGTAACTGCAAACACAAGTCATTAACTTTCAAAACTGTAGCAGAAAGCTACAGACAGTTGTCTGTGTATATACATATTTGTATAGATTTGTCTGAAAATTGTCATATCTTGTCCCTCCATGCAGCTTTGCAGATGGAGTAAGAAATGGTACAGTATTCATATGACAAATTCCACTTCTCTTCATAATCTTTGCAAATTCCATGCTGGTGAAACTAGATCTGTTAGCGTATTGAAGTATTTCTGGATTTCATTCTATTTTACTCTTTCTAAGTGGATGCCTATGCCATGAACTCAGCTACTTTTCATACCAGCACAGAAAAACTAAGACTAAATCTCATCGCACATGGTATTTGAGAAATGTTAATGTCTGATAGTAGCACTTATATCACCAATGTGCAATTTTTAAACTTTATGAAGAGAAAAGGAATTCAACATGCAACTCAGCCGCTCCACTATTTGGAACTTTAGCTGATGGCCTGGCAAAGAGACTACGAGATGTAACACTGATCTAATAGTTGATTTATACACAATAATTCTTATTTTATACTAACAATATCAGTGTATTCATACAAGAAGCAGTATATTTAAGGACAAATCATGTTATTGTAAATGATGGAGAGGTATGGTAAATCATCATCTGACTAACAGCTTAGGGCAAGCTAATAAGTGCCACAGAAAGCATTAGCCTGAGATTATCATGCAAGAATGCAAGCTTATAAAGTTGTTGAAGCATTTCTGCATAGCTCTGAAAAGTACAGTTGATAAGAAAAAGCTCCATAGTATAAGAATTCCATTTCCTTCCACTGATAGGGTTCTCCATATCAGTCTCATATGCTCTTACTCACAGATTTAGGGTTCAGCATGGGGATACACATGGCCTCCTCTTGATACACTAGACTGTGCAGCTGCAATAGAGACACATATCTGGTAATCAGCTGCACAGTCTAGTGCAGCTGATTACCAGATATGTGTCTCTATTGCAGCTGCACAGTCTAGTGCAGCTGCAATAGACTGTGCAGCTGCAATAGAGACACATATCTGGTAATCAGCTGCAATAGAGACACATATCTGGTAATCAGCAAAATGCAAACAGTAAAGGTTTAAGCAAATCCATAATGCAGTGAATGCACCGAAAATGCAAACAGTAAAGTGTTTAAGCAACTCTGTAATGCAGAGAATGCATCCAAAATGCAAACAGTAAAGTGTTTAAGCAACTCCATAATGCAGTGAATGCACCCATACACCTTCAGCATTAATGAATTAATGTACCCTTTATTTTTCCTTTACGTGACCTCAGAACTGTGGCAGGTCTCATGTTTCAGATGCTGTTTGATATTTTTAGTCTAGCAGTATCGCCCAGCCTTTATAGCATAAAAGATGTTGCCACTCCATTTTTGGCAGGTGTGCCTTTTTATTTCTAACATAACATAACACACTGAGCAGAGTGGAGGAGGGGCGTTGACTACAACTCAGAACCAAGATATATAAGTATCCTGTTTTTTTGTATTATTTTTACTGATTATTTTTTCTAGCAATTTATATATAGCACTTTTTATTGCCTGCTACATAGTTTTGTGTATTTTTTTGCTCTTAACTAATCTGCATGGGTAACTGATTTGTTTGCAGTTAAAAACATTCTGTAGAGTCTCTTTGCTCCTTTATCTATTTAAAAACTTTCATTTTGTGGCTTTCTGTAGTGTTTACTGTCTGTAGGCTAATAGCTTTAGTATTGTCCCCACCCTCTCTCCCTGTTCGTGTCTTGCTGTTATACTTGGTGCCTTTGCAGTTGCCCGCCCCTACTGTAAATCTGATCTGGGACACTCCTCACAGTCTAGTGTCATTAGCTCATTCTAACTAATACAGAGAGAACATTTGATAAGGCCTTCTGTTTCTCCTTTTTCCCTTTCAAAAAAAAAAATTGCCTGAATATCCTTGTGTTCTGACTGTGCTTCTCAAACATTTTGGAAATATAGAGTATATTTTAGAGCATTTATTATAGCTGTAATTGCCTTAATATTGCTACAACTCAAGTGCTCTAGGTTGCACTGCATCTGAATTGTTTGTGTGTTTTAGCTGCTTTTCTGTATATATAGACTTCTCTGTATATGTAGACTAGCTACTTTTCTGCTGTATTTACTGCCTCTTAAATCGTTTTTCAATTGTGCACTTGCCTTGCTTCATTTAAAAAGTTTTAAATTGCTAATTTTGTAGAGTTTTAATTGCATTTACTGTTTAGGACTACACACTCAAGTGTGTTAGCCTTTTCTGTGTTTATTTACTGTATTATTGCATTGTTTAGCCTGTTTCAACAAAAAAAAATACTATCTTGTTTGCTCGTTTCCCACCTTTCCTAGCCAGTCCATATCCCAGGCTTTGCTTGTCTCAGGACTTTTATTTTCTGTGTTCAGAGCTTTCCAGACCTTTGATCCGCTGTGGCGACCCCTAACTGGGAAAATCCGAAAGAAGAAGAAGAAGAAGAGCTTTCCAGACCTTGCTGTGGTAGAGGGAAGTCCTACTGCTTTCCAGTGTGAGTGGTGAGCATTGTATTGCCTATCTAACGCTAGAGGAGTGGTTTCCAGCACTGAAATTGTAATCGTATTACCCTTTTTGGGCTGATTTCTATCCCTTTCAACTTTCTGGCTTAAAAACGTGTGTGTTTGCACATTTTTTGCATTGTGCAGCACTGCAAGGCTACAGTTAAACTATTCCAGGTGCCAGTAAGTGTGCTCTTCAAATTTTCCCTTAGAACTAGCTGGTTCCTCAGTAGTACCACTAAAATCTGAACCCCTGTGACTAGCACTTGCGCTAGAACCTGCTGGAAAGCACTAGGAAGCCTGAAACTGATACAAGCACTCAGCTCTCCTTGTCAATAAGGAGAAATTAATCGTAGGCACTAAACACCCTATAATTGCAAAGTACTTTGCAAAGGTAAGGGAAAACAGCTCTTAAACTTTACAAAAAAGCACATAAAAAGGTATGTTCAAGAGTCAGCTTCCGGTGATTTCTCCTGTCCACCTGGTGAATCTGGGCATACTGGGGCAATGCGGCAACTGCCTCATGTACACAGACAATCCTCTCCTCCTACCACCCAACACTACAACCTGCGAGAGATGCACTTACATAGCCAAACTGGAAGCAAAGCTTGTGCTAGACAGCCAAGAGGAGAAGGTTAACACCTGCACTACACCTCTAGCAACTCATAGCCCTTCAAAACCCACACCAGCAACACACATAGCGACACTAAACCCACATATGAGGAGGCCCTTAACATTAACCTGCCCAAGCAACAAGGACTTCCGAAGCTGAAACGCAAACAAACACCAGTCACAACCAAAGTGACACATAGCTCACAACACCAGTGTGCCACCTAACAACAGCCCCTAAGGCAAGACAATGTACCCAACACTTTAGTCATAGGTGACTCTATAGTCAGGCACACTGATGTCCCACTCACCAGGTTGAACAAGGAGAAAATTACAGTCAGCTGCCTGTCGGGTGCCAGGATCCGCCACATAACACATGCACTCAAGTCACTCCACAACAAGTACAAATACGACTCTGTCATTGCCCATGCTGGAGTGAATGGCTTGAGACGTACCTCCCTGGACTACGTCAAAAGAGACATGGAAGAGCTCTTGGATCATGTGGCCCAGGCAGGTGTGACCCTAGCCCTGAGTAGCATCCTGCCTTCACCTAGAATGATACCACAGTACAAGGACAAAATGACTGACTTCAACAATTGGCTAAGCTTCTAGTGTCATTCAAAGGGGATCCAGTATTTGTCTGCCTGGGAAGACATTTTCGACAAACCACAATGCTCTGCCAGAGATGGTCTGCACCTGTCACCCCTGGGATTCAGGTTACTGGCTAAAGCTCTTGCCACCCCTATAGTGCCTTTTTTAGGCAAGGCTCAAAGGATAAAACCACCACTGTAACAGATACAAGCATGCAAAATCTGAAGGTAATGCTACTCAATGCTAGTAGCCTAAACCTCAAAATGCATTCTCTCGAGACACTCCTAAAAATGGAGAACATCGATATCTGTGCAGTAACTGAGACCTGGTTCAAGGCACCAGAGAGCACGCCTGCAATACCAGGCTACAACTCTTACCACACTTCTCGGCCACAAAACCAAGACTGAAACATTAAAGGTGGAGGAGTGTCCATATTCACCAAGGATATTCACACCTCCAGGCTAGTTGCCCAACAAAATGCATCTGAAATTCTCCAGGTGCAACTAACACTAGGTAAGACTGCATTCCAAATTGTAGCTTGCTACAGATCCCCCACCATGCCCCAAGATTCTCACTACACCTTTCTAAACATACTGGAAAATATTAAGATGCAACCAAACACCCTGATACTGGGTTATTTCAACTACCCTGCCATTAACTGGGAAAACTACTTTGTACCAACTCCTTTTCCCAACGGTTCTTGGAATTCATAAATTCCAACGCCCTGGATTAACTAATCCATTGTCCCACCAGGGGCTCCAATATCCTAGACCTGGTCATTACCAACATGGGAGATAGATGCTCCACACCAGTGGTCACCCCCTCATTGGCCAGGTCTGACCATAAGCAAATCACCCTTGACATCCACATCCCACCCCCACCCCCCAGTAAGGAAACTTCCTTAAAAAACTTCTCCAAAGCCAGCTTCATGCTACTGAAGTCAGAAGTGACAAACTTCACGACACCCATGCAGACAGGATCTGAAAGTTTGACTGCAGAATCCTACACTAAGGCACTGTACGAGCACATCCACTCATGCATGAATCGTGCCATCCCAAATAGAACCAAGATGCTCTTCTCCAAAAAAAGAAAGCCAATCTGGTGGTCCCCTGCTATAAACAAACTATACAACAGAAGGAAGAAACTGTTACAGAAAAGAGGGAAATCCCAGGATGCAAAAAACTCCCTCACCAGCCTCAGTAAGAAGCTGAGATACCTCATAAAATCCTCAAAAGCTAGTTACAAAAATAAAATTGCCAAAGATTCCAAAGACAACCACAAGGCATTCTATAGTTATGTCAAGAATCTTAATGGCAATGCTCAGATCTGCTCTGAGCTACAACAGAATGGCATTAAATATACTGATCCCAAGGATATTGCCAATATCCTGGCAGATCGATTTAGTGGCAACTTCACCCCCCTCTCACCCCCTAAAGGGCCCATCTCAATACCAAAAGATTGCCAAATTCCGGTAATCACGGCCACACAGGTAGAAACCACACTGTCCAAAGCTAAGAATACAGCATCCATGGGACCAGATGACATCCCAGGCTGTGTACTGCATGAACTACAAAATGAACTGGCACCTCACCTAAGTGTCATGTTTAATCATAGCCTCACCTCAGGCTTCATGCCCACTGAGTGGTGCACAGCTACAGTTATCCCACTCCACAAGGGGGGATCTGCCTTGGATCCCAGGAACTACCGTCCCATCAGTCTGGCAAGCCTGATCTGCAAGGGCATGGAACGGATTATCATGGAACTTAGAAACAAAGACATTGGCAACCTTCAAACACTGGACCCCACCCAGTTTGGGTTTGTGAAGGGCCGATCTTGTCTCCTGAATCTGATTGACTTCTTTGAATCAGTCTCCAGAGCTGTGGATGAGGGTAAGGCAGTCCACACAGCCTATCTGGACCTCGCCAAGGCCTTCAACACCATCCCCCACTCTGGAATCATAGATAAACTTACTAAGCTGGGCATAAATCCCTATGTCACTCGATGGGTTTCCAACTGGCTTACTGACAGAACCCAGACTGTAAAAGTAGCCGACTCCAAATTCAGCTCTAGACACGTGACAAGTGGAGTACCTCAGGGTTCAATCCTGGGACCATTCTTGTTTGGCATCTACTTCTCTGAAGTACAGGCCAGCACTAAAGGACTCTGGCTAACAAAGTTTGCAGATGACTGCAAACTGGGAGCCATTATTGAATCCCCAAATGATGTGGATATTCTACAAAAGGTCCTTACAGAAACAGATGCCTGGTGCCAAAGCCATGGGCTCAAGCTTAATGCCAAGAAATGTATAGTTATCTCCTTTGGAAAAAAACATGTACCCATGAATTACCACATATGTTGCAGGACACTAAACATCAAAAGTGTGATGAGAGACTTAGGGACACAGGTGGACAGTGCTCTCACTTTCGATAACCACATCACCACAACAGTCAGGAAATCCTTCTATGTGGCACACCTCATCACTAAGGGCTTTTCATCCAGAAAAAAGGAGGTTATTGTCCCACTGTACTCATCCCTCATTAGACCCATTATAGATTATAATGCCCTGTTTGGTATGTACCTCACAAGACATCTGCAACAGCTGGAAAGGCCACAGAAATACCTCACTAAAAGAATCACAGGCATAAAGCAGATGCCATATGCTGACCGTCTAAAAAAACTCCAGCTATACTCTGTGGCATATCGTCTACTCAGCGGCGATCACTGCTTAACATACAAGGCCATGTCAAACCCTGAGCTGTTGGACATGCTCCAGTTAAAGAAATCCCAATCCCTCAGAGCCACATGCTCCAGGGATCTAAACCTTGTCATCACAATGAACAAAACATGCTGAAGGGATGGGTTCCTGACCCAGAGACTCCCCATACTCTGGAATAGACTGCCCATACATGTCAAACAGAGCGCCTCATTGGCCCTCTTCAAAAGGAACCTTGATGATTGGATGGGAGATAGGAAATTCACACCAGGGATCATGTCAGTCACCCTGCTAGACAGGGTCCAGGGAAGTAAATATTGTGGGAAGAAATATCCAGGGAATTGTTATGGGTAGGCTTGCATAGGCCCTAGGGCTGATAGCCTAGTACCAACCTATGAACCTATGAACTGGATGCATTATAGAGAGCCTAAATGTTATATCAAGGTGGTTAAATAGTATAATAATAATAAAAGGTAAATAAATGCAAACACACACACACTCACACACAGACACACACACATGTATCGTATTTCCCTGAAAATAAGACCGGGTCTTATACTTTTCCCCCGCCGAAATACGCATTAGGGCTTATTATCAGGGGATGCCTTATTTACCCCCCCCCCCGTATAACAATCTACATTTATTCATTTATTCATGTACAAAAATCAACATTTATTCATATACACAAATCAACATTTATTCATGTATAAAAATCGACAATTATTCATGTACACAAATCAACATTTATTCACGTACACAAACTGACATTTATTTGGTACTTTTCCATTATTGGGTAACAGTTCTAGGTAAAGCGTTAACAGTTGTGTGAGAATTCTACATAAACAGTGCAGCAAATATTTCAGTTTCAGAATATCTACACCTTGGCTTTCACAGTGCAATATTTCATGCTTAACAAAAAGTCCAGAAAAATCACAATGCATGTGTATTGGAGGAGGGGAATAAAACATGTGAATAACTGCCACTTTTTGAGTGGTGTTGCTTTCTTTATTCCTTACCCAAACCGTAAGAGAAGAATGATGGGAAGTCAGAAAAATGAAGTTTGGGAACTAGTGGTCTTACTCTGTAATTACCCCTTGATAATGAAATGTTACCTTAATACAATAAAGTCAAAAAACTTGACAAGAGCTTGTTGGCAGTTGAAAGCAGAAGCAATCCATTCTGTTGCCCCGATAACAGAAAAGTTATTCAAATACAGTCATGTCATCTTCTTCTGGAACATTGTCATAAGTCTCCAACCCCCGATTTCTGTCCTGAATTTCTTGCGACTCCATTTCCTATAGAACCATTGTCCCCAATCTGTCATGCCTAGCATTAGAGCTCTCCTTAAATGAGCACTGCTTGTCCATGTAGCCTGCTCATTGTGCATTCGCAACACAGTTGTCAGTGCTTTTATCCCATGAATTCTTCACCCAAGTAACGACCTCTTGCAGGCTAGGCTTCACAAAGTTTCCATGCTGATTTCTCTCCATTCTGTTGTCAGTGTAGTCATTGAGTTCCATGCACAAATGGTCCTTGAATGGCTTGTTTATTGCAATATCAAGAGTCTGGAGATAGGCAGTCATTCCTGTGGGAATCATTATTTGATCTATTCTTCTCTGTGCAAGGAAGTTCTTCATGTATTTAGCGCGGTGAGTGCTGGCTGAATCCCAGACTAGCAGACCTCTTTCACCACCTCGCCAAACAAGTGGCAGCATTACATCGACCCACTTACTTATAACTGATTGTGTGTACCAGCCAGGCTTTTTCAGTTTCAAGAATTTAAATGCTTGAAACACTTTCAATCTTATCTTTTTTGCCCTTACTAATGATTAGAGGTGGGGTTTTCATTGCATCTAGACGAATTGCCAAAATACAGGTAACCTGCACTTTTGTAACCAGTGGAGGGAATATAGATTGACAAGGCACCCCTCTGATCAATTGTTGTTTGAGATCCTTGGCCCATAAACACTGCAGTTTCATCCATAGCAATCATGTTGGAGAGCTGGTATTTAGAAAAGTCAATGACATCAACAAAGGACTTGAATGCAAGTGCATGTTTCTAATAACATAAAAATAAAGGAAGCAACAGACCTTGGCTATGTATAAGTTAAAACAATTTAATCCACAGCAAACAACAAAAGGTGAGCGCTTTCGTGGACCAAGCCACTTCATCAGACAATGAAATGAAACAAAAAATTCCTTTATATACCATCCCATGCACATTGATTAAAACCCCACCTTCATTTAAAGTCACACACCATTTTATGTTCAAGTACACTACATAAAACACTCATTTAATAACTAAGTAACATATCCATGTATAAACCATAATACAACATTATACATTAAAATGTCACTTTAACAGGTCTCTTCCTAAGAGAATGGGCTTAATATTCATTTTGTCATTGAGGCCCTTCCCCATACTGGCCCTGAGTCTCACTATCCATTCAAGTTCTTTCGTCTCAGCTTTTAATTTCACATCTCCCCCCCTGAGGTTGTCCACGACTCTTGTCAATCACCATAAAGGTAAACCTATGTGTGTCCCCATGGGTTCCTACATGCCTGGCTAAGGCATTTGTCTCTGCCTTCCTCCCTATATCATAGAGGTGCTCCGGCATGCGGTCCCTTAACCTCCTAGATGTCATCCCTACATAGAATGATACACAGACCACACAATGAGCCGAATTCACAATATTTGTACTATTGTAGTTCACAGATAGTTTGAACTTAAAAACTGTATCCATATCAGGGTGGTTAAACTCTCCGCTAGAGTCTACATACATACATACAAAAATTAAAGGTTTTACGGGGTATAGTACATTCACCCCCGGCGGCACAAACCTGTGCCACCCCTTGTTGTAACCTGGCTTCACATAATATCCTTTTCAAATTCCTTTATCCGCCAGTCTCATGGAAATAGAAGTGTCATTGCGCAGGCACTCTAAAGCTATTCTTTCTTCTTTACTTAAATTGTTAAAATATTTACCACTAACATCACAATCATACAATTCATAAATTTCTCTAATGCACACCCTCTCAAAAGCATCAAGAACTGCACTGTTAGTAGGAATAAACCTACTCGGTTTCTTGAAAACATTCACACCAGTCTGATCATTAGCAGCACTGCCAAACTACATTTTCAGCATTACATTCTGTGTGAAAGCTTTCAATTCCAAAATGTTATCAGTCACTGTCATTTTATTAGCTGGTATGAAGGACATACCTTTACTCAGCAGCTTGTCTTCAGTTTCTGTGAGCACCCTCTGTGAAATATTCCATACTAAAGTTTGCTCCCTTGTTGCCACATCTTCTTGATGGTCAACGGTTGCTGAGGGGTTATACTGATAATGAGCTCCTGGACACCCTCAGAGGAGTAGTGGAGTGTAGGAACACTGAGGGGAGGCCCTACTGCTCTGATGTTGAAAGGCCATCACGAATAGTAGGGAGTACAAGTGGACCTATGAGAATGTCAGTAACTTACTCTAGCAATATTAAGGTTTTACAAGACATCTTCCATAGAAATTGGAATATCCTGTGTGCTGATGATGCGATTAAAGAATTAGTGGGTGATACTCCAAAGTTCATTTTTAAAAACAAAAAGAATTTGAAAAGGATATTATGTGGACCCAGGTTACAACAAGGGGTAGCACACGTTTGTACCGCCGGGGGTGAAGGTGGTACCATACCCTGTAAAACCTGTAATTTTTGTATGTATGTAGACTCTAGTGGAGAGTTTAAACACCCTGATATGGATAGAGTTTTTAAGTTCAAACTATCTGCGAACTGCAATAGTACAAATATTGTGTATTTGGCTCATTGTGTGGTCTGTGTATCATTCTATGTAGGGATGACAACTAGGAGGTTAAGGGACTGCATGCGGGAGCACCTCTATGATATAGGGAGGAAGGCAGAGACAAATGCCTTAGCCAGGCATGTAGGAACTCATGGGGACACACTTAGGTTTACCTTTATGGTGATTGACAAGAGTTGTGGACAGCCTCGGGGGGGGGAGATGTGAAATTAAAAGTTGAGACGAAAGAACTTGAATGGATAGTGAGACTCAGGGCCAGTATGAGGAAGGGTCTCAATGACAAAATGAATATTAAGCCCATTCTCTTAGGAAGAGACCTGTTAAAGTGACATTTTAATGTATAATGTTGTATTATGGTTTATACATGGATATCTTACTTAGTTATTAAATGAGTGTTTTATATAGTGTACTTGAACATAAAATTGTGTGTGACTTTAAATGAAGGTGGGGTTTTAATCAATGAGCATGGGATGGTATATAAAGAAATTTTTTGTTTCATTTCATTGTCTGATGAAGTGGCTAGGTCCACAAAAGCGCTCACCTTTTGTTGTTTGCTGTGGATTAAATTGTTTTAACTTATACATAGCCATGGTCTGTTGCTTCCTTTGTTTTTATGTTATTGGACTGTTTTTTGGAAGTACAGTTTACCAGCATCACTTGTTGTTTGCTTTTCTTGCACGTTTCTAATAACTTCAGTATTTCCAGCTTTAACAGTGTTGCCGATCTTCTTAGAGACCGTTCATATTGCTGAAGGAAGCCATCCAGCCAATGTTGTGATGCTTTGAATTCTTCTGAAGATATTTCTAACTGTGGTGCCATTGCAAGGGCAAATACTTGAATATCAGCCCTGTGCACAACCAAAGCCTTTGCTCTCCTGTTAGCAATCCACTCACAGATGATGTCTTCCAGCTCAAGAAATAATGGTTGCTGACCTGATCCACACTTGCACTTCTTAGCATTTCCCTCGTCCATCTGTTGACTGAGGTTATCGTACTCTGCTCGCCATGTTCGGACTATTCGGAGATCCAACTTCTTCTCTTTGCAGAAGATTCTTTCCCTGGGAGTCCTCCATGATTTCTTTCTTGTACTCGACAGAATAGCTCTTTCTTTTTGCACTCATCTTGTCTGGGGGGGGGGGGGGTTAATTGAAGACTTACCAGACAGAAGTGGCAACAAAAATGGTGGCAGTTAAGAAGACACAACCACACCCATTTTTTATCAAGTGCACACGTTTTACGTGCATTGTCTGTACTTTGACCAATCAAAGTACACCTGCTAGTGTTTATGGGCCAAGGATCTCAAACATCAAGTGTGAGTGAGGATTAGGGTTTCAGTAAGAATCGTGGAAGACTCCCGGGAAAAGAATCTTAACGACTTTCTGCAAAGAGAAGAAGTTGGGTGTTCGAATGGTCCGAAAATGGCGAGCAGCGTATGATAACCTCAGTCAACAGGTGTCAATAATATTATTATTTTATAATTCAACATGTCCGTCGTGTGCTGTTGACGATCTTAACTGGGGATTATTTTGGGGGTAGGGCTTATATCATGATCACCCTGGAAAATCATGCTAGGCCTTATTCTCTGGTTAGATCTTATTTATGGAGAAATATGGTGTATGTGTGTGCATATAGCTATATAGATATATATATATATATATGTATAGAGAGAGAGAGAGTGTGAGCGAGAGATACATTAATACATACATGCATACAGAAATAAATAAATCTAAGGTGTACATCTGAACGTACCGCAGGTGTAATTCATTATTTTAAAATGTTCTCATAAAAATCTTTCAAGATGCATTCTACAAATTACGCATTTCTTTTAAGCTTCTTTTAACCTAGGCCAATACACATATGCATGCTTCCTTAAACTACTGTCTAGGTGTCTAGCCAAACCATTTGCTGCTGTCTGATGTTCGTAGCAACAAGCCATGTGTTAATCTATGAGGTGAAACAAGATGTCCTGTAATTTCATTTAATCCTTAAATTAAATAACTTTCCTAGAAACATATTTAATGGTATTTAGGTCATGATAAACTCCTGATGATAAATCATTATTGGCATTTATAGAAATCTAGATAGCTTCTGTGCATTGAGCAGTTTTAAATACATTAATACAACGATACTTCCAAGTCAGAGGTGTTAACTATGTATACATTTGTTGACAAAGTTAAGCCACCAGATTTTGTGTAATCTGGTACATGAGTTCTAAAGAAAAGTCAGAGGTAACTTGTTTTAGGAATTTGCTATTAAAGGATTATATGTCAATGTAAGTACTGTACTCTGTTCTTAAAATGACCAACTGTTATTGAGTCAGAAGTGTGAAGTTTTCTTCTCCTTAATGCTCACCTAGATTATTTTGGCAAAGGACTGCAGCTGTAAGTAATCACTTTATTCTGTGGTTTGCCTGCCTAACTACTTATATTGCTGTTTATTCAGTTGATGAGATAGTTGATATGGTTTTCTGTGCTTATGCATGCATTTTGTTCATTTATTCTCATTGCAGAAATTGTACCTATTTTTTGTTTAAGCTCTCACAGCAGATTTGTTTTCTGAAGTGATCTACCTAACTACCAGAATTACTGTTTACACAGCAATGGTGGTTCCAGTTTTATTTGTATGTGTTTTCTGACTTTTTTGTATGAGTTAACTGATAATTTGTTTATCAATATTATGCATTCTGTTCCTCTCATGAATTAACATCATTTTTTTCTGTTAATGTCTTCTTATTCATAAGATTCTAACCATCAGTTATTTTCTACCCACCTTTTAGAATGTTCTAGAAAATAGATATTCTTGTTGACGTTTAGTCATTTAATCAAGTATGACTCTTTGCAACCTCAATGATTTTAACACATCAGGCCTGTTAGCAACTTCTTCTATTGTGAATCCTGTCATGTGGCCAAAGTGGTTCACTTTTAGTTTTACTAGCAGACCTTCCAGTTAACAGTGTGAGTTTATTTTCCTAAGTGTAGACTGATTTGATCTTCTTACAGTCCAGGGAATGTTCACAGGTTTTCTTCGACACTTCATTTCAAAGTAATATATTTTTCACTACACAGTTATAATTATAGTTTAGCTCTCACAGCCATATGTTAGTACTTGGAAAACCATAGCTTTGACTATATGACCCTTTGTTGATAAAGTGATATCCCCTCTAAGAAGCGAGTATCT
Source organism: Protopterus annectens (assembly GCF_019279795.1). Lineage (NCBI taxonomy): Eukaryota > Metazoa > Chordata > Ceratodontiformes > Protopteridae > Protopterus > Protopterus annectens. Next base: position 373,069,599 of record NC_056726.1, on the reverse strand, counting down.
TTTAAACTCATTTTTATAAGCAACAAACTAGCTTATACACTTTCTGCTATCCTCTTCATCAACAGGCTGTTCAACTCTTCATCATTTTCAGCTATCAGAATAAAATCATCTGCTTATTTGAGATTACTAGGGAACATCAGAACAATGCTAGGCAAGTGACAACAGGAACCATAGGAGGCCTAGATACATATACCTTTATGGAGACTCACTTAAAAGTTCTTGTCACCCTTTACAAGTACTTACACCGTTTCCTGGCAATTTTAATTCTAGCATCTGATTCATCTAACCAAGCACTGCACATGATATATTCAAAATACAAATTAAATAAGTAGGGAGACAGTACTTACAGCCTTGGCTCACTCCTTTACCAATCTTGAACTAGTCATTTTTTTCATATTCATGTATAGCTGTTGCTCCTTATTTTACATACAAATTCCTCAGGAGGCAAATTAGGAGATGGCACCGTCTCCATTTTTTTAAAAACTTCTCAGAGTTTGTTATGATCCATGTAGATGAATGCCTAAAATGACACAAAAAACAGAAGTAAATATTTTTCAGGAACTAACCGGTTTTCTCTATTATCCAGCAGATATTGACAGTTGGATCTTTTGTTTCTCGTCTATTCTAAATTACGACCCTACTGACGGATGAAGACTGAACCCTTGAGCTTCAATTGCACGATGTTCAACCTGCTGACAGTCAGAGCTCCTCCACTGGAAATGGTCAGTGAATTCTGCTAGCAGTGATGCCCTTTTTGGGGAATTTCCCCCTTTTCTGAGTTGGTGCTACTGTGGAGTTGATATATATATATATATATATATATATATATATATATATATATATATATATATATCAGTTTGGGATGTGGGGCTTCCCCCCATATCAGGGAGAGCAAAGAGGCTTGCCCATCCTGCAAAAAACACTTAAAATGTGTTTTTTTTTTTCAGCTTTTCTTTTCTGCAAATGCAGTTCAGGGATTCAGATCCTTGGTGTATTCAATTCTGTCCACTCATCGTGGTACCCTTCTAAAGCCAGCTTGTACATCTTTTATTTCTTAATCCATACATTTTTGGAGTTTAGCTTTCAGGATCCTCATTATTACCTTGATAACATATGAAATAAATGAAGTTGCTCAATAATTTGATCATTTTTAAAATTGCCCTTTATTGGAACTGAAATATAAATTGACTTTTTCCATTCCAATAGCCACTGCTTTTCAAATTTGCTGGCGAATTCCAAGAAGCACTGTGCTAGTTTAATTTTACCGAATTTTAAACATATTGGCTAGAATTCTAGCACATCCAGCCAATGGTGCCTCCAGGTTTCCTTTCTTTCTCAGGCAAAATAGAGGCACAATATCTAGCTGGTGGGGTATGTAGGGCATCTAAAGGCAAAAATAAGTGCAGACCACATAGTCGCAATTTAGCCACATTCTGTATTTAAGCACAAAATATAATTTCCCTATATTTCCCTGTGGAAAAAAAACAAGAAATGCCACAGCCTAATAACATATTCAAATATTTCACACATTTGGCAATGATATGGATGAAGTGTTAGTATGCTGCTCTATAATAAATCAAGTTGGTAGCCAGCAATACAACAGAAGTGAAAATTTGCACAAATACGTTTGTGCCACAGTAATAAGAGAACAATCCAAGAACAGCACGTTGTACTTGTTTTGCACTGTTCTACATTATAAGGATAGAGATATAATAGAAATTATATTTTTTTAGCAAATACAGCACATTTTACTAGAATCTGAAATGACAACAAAAACGACACACAGTTTCCCACTGCAGACACCAGCAAACAGCAAAAGTAGTATAAATATGTGCATTCACTTTAAAAATGTCTTAATGCAGAAAACAGAGTGGGCAATTACCAGCTCATGGATTATAGAGATAGCTTTGACACTTTGGTAAGAGCCAGATGGAGGGTCTGTCAGCACTTGAAGGACTTTGAATTGGCAACCTTAAAAAAATCTGCAGTTCAGCTACTTTATTTTGTTGAGAATTTGTAACATTTTCTTTTGCACTATTAATAAGGCAAACAAAAATTCTCATATATTGTCTTTTACCACATACACGGCTCTTCATGCAGACCCCACACAGACAAACATAAATAAGCAAATTATTCTCATATTCTGTCTTAGCATTTCTTGTTATAAATTCTCACTGAAAAACACCATTAGACTTTCTCCCCATCTCAGTTACTATTACTTCATTATACCTAATATCATTCTAACACTTTGATATCTGACTCCCCACACCTATTATAATGACTTATATGACTGGACACATTAGATAGCTGCTTGAGATCAAGTGAATGAATACATTCATAAATAATTGCCCAGAAATGTATCTCAGCTTGCTGATGTCAGACCCATATCGTGCAGCTCTCCTCTGTCATCTCAACCTTTTAGCTTAAGGAAAAGAAGCAAAAACACAAAATCAGGAGCAGATTTTAAATATGTATCATGTATACTTAGAACATTGTTAGAAAAGCAAGCTTTGCATTAGCATGCATTTTATGTAGGATACAAAGTCTGAAACTCACATGCCTGTCAATATTTAGTGACTATGGTCTATGACAATTTGCCAGAAAGCCACACATTTTACAAGGAACAGACTAAAATACTTCTCAACTTCTTTCCTCATGAATTCTGGACCAAACCCTCTACTTTTCACCTTAGTAAGCATTTTCCTAAATGCTCAGAGTCATAAGTGCCAGCTTGAAGTTCACTTAAAACATTAACAGAACAGCAAAAGGTTTTGAATGGTAATGCATTTTCTGAATAATAATAACTATGAAACTCTAATGACTGACATTATTGACTAACTTCTTAAAAAGGAAGATGCTAAAGGTGTGATAGTTGGTATGGAGGATTAAGACTAAGTTATTTTTGTGCTGTTTTATGTAGTCAACTGTATAGGGTTTGATTCCTACTATCTCTATTTACCTACTCTGTGGCTCAGAGCAGCTCACTTAATGAGACAGTGCTCCTCTTTCTACCTCCTTTTACAAAATGTGTGACTCTGAGCAAGTGACTTAACCAGGTAGTGCTCCTATATTCACACACACAGATGCACATAGTTTGCTTGTTTGTTTCCCCCTTTTAAAAGCAGGATATTGGCATACTTTCATTAAAAAAGACCACGAGCTCCAGCAAAAATGAAAGGGATGAGCAGTGCAGAAAGGTATTGGCATGCTTTCTTTTCTGTTCAAAAGACAGAGGTAAAACATGATAAGCTAAGCTCCAGTCAGCCAATGAAAAGAAAACTCCAATGACTGAAAACAAAGCAAGCAACAAGGAGGACCTGTGTTGAGCTGGACATGGATCAGAAAAAAGCGACAGAGTTCACTATTCCAAGGACTGTTGCACTCAATGAGCACACAGTTTTACTAAAGTGCATGAGTACCTGTGTATCCTAGTGTTGCGCCACCCATGCTTTCAGCAGTCTTGATACATCCGGCGCAAAGATGCTTTATTGCCAATTTGTTCATACTGCACTTATAAGGTTTTACTGCTACATGACTTTGGATCTACAGTAAATACATAAAAAATCTGGTTAGATGCTTTGAATTCTGACTCACTGATGGTATGTTGCAAAAGATGCCAAGTATTCATTTAAGATGTGGTGACCATAGAGCTGGTCTACTTCTAGCATTTACAATACAGAATTGCATATCCCACTGGTTAAATTATTACCGTACTGCTATTGCCTTAAAGAACCAGTGAAGGCATTCCTTTTTAACTGGGGTTTTCTAGAGTGATAGCACTTTTGTATTATGTTTTATTGTGTTTTGATTATAATTGTAAGCATAGTACATTTTATGACCTCTTATTCAAGAGAACTGTATATTAGTCACAACATACCAAAGAGTATGACACACACCAGTAATTCATATTTGCAAAACAACTAGATAAGTGGGATGGAAGTTTTCTCATATCAGGGCTGACTGCTTTTTATTTATATCTGGGTCTGTCTGAATTGCTCTTGCTCACTGTGCTTTACATATTCGATTTGGATCACATACAATAAAATCATCCTTTATGGAACAAAGTCTGTTGGTTGTATTGCAGGTATTGCAGGATGATTAGGGGCAAAGGCCTGCTTGATGTGAAAAATCTTGGTGATGGAGAGAACAGTTTGAGAGTGTGTCACTGCCTAGATGTAGATAAGCTGAGCTATTGTATATTATAGCTATGTAACACAGTGGTATGTAGATATGTTATAAAATATGATTCTCCAATGCGATCTGGGAATTAATAATTATGCCCTTATATTGCACTGTCTAAAGTCTGACAATATTTTCTCCAGTAATTAAAACCCATGTTACTTCTACAGTTTTATGAGACTTAAAACAGCCACTGTAGCCAGAAAAATACAGCAGTACGTGACATTTTAATTCCTAAAAATAAGAGACACAGGATACTTCAACAGTTTAAAATTGTAAATGTCGGACACTTAATTTGATTGCATATATAAATGACAGACTGTAGTTAACAGCAGAGCAGCATCTGAACTGCCTTCCAAGATGTACCTTTCTGCATTTCTGATTCCATTTAAATATGCTGACATTTAGTCTACTGCAGACACAGTATGTATATCTTCTTCAGCTACTAGCTAGAGAGGCTCCACAGGATGGTATGCAATACAGCAATTGTCTGAAAACCATGATGAAACTCTATGAAATTCCACTTTTCATCTTCGGGCATTTACAGCGTAAGGATGTCGATTTTAATTTTACAGTATTTTTGTCGCACATGACTATTTTACACAATCTCAAGCCAGACTAGCACTTCTTATAAATCCCAGTCCCATCAGCAGCTCTCAATAAGTGGAAACGTATGGAAGCCCATGGAGATGGGCAACACAGAACTGAAAGAGGAGTAGTAACTCTCAACTGAGAGTCAAATACTAGTCCTCCAGCATATGATGAGAGTGCTGTCTCTGTGTTTTATGTGTTTTTGTTTCTAATCTGACTTTCATCACCATATTGGGGTTTTCCTGTCTGAAAGAAAAAAGTTCTTAAGGGAAAAGTTATCACCTAAATGTCCAGATATTCTTATCCACTCTTTCCACATCTAACACAAATACCTGCTTTACTAAAAAAGCTAAATACGTTATCTATGCTTTCAAGAATACAATTTCTTTATTTAGCTGCAGCTTGAATTTAGCTGGGAATATGAATGATGTTCTCACATTTTTTACATCAGTGATCTGTTAAAAGTCCAGACTTTGTTTTCTTTCAGATCCAGTAATATGGAAAGTCATAATCGCAATGCATCCATATCCAATCATTCTTGATAGTCCGGTGGCAGTGACTTCAGGATGGTATGCTGGAGGTCTTGAGTTCAAGACTCAAATTAATGCTAGTATTTTTTGTTTTCATGCTTCTGTTATTGGAACAGTACCTAACCTGAGGGCTTACTCTGTATTTGTTTGTGCTATAATTTAACATAAATTTTGACAGCAAGACAAGTTATTACTAAGGAAAAGAAATAGTAAAGTATTAACTGAGACAGCTGTTGTAGCAGCAACAGTACAAGCAAAAAGGTCCCATGGGAAAAAAGTTCTTATGATGGCACATCTTGATTAACACCGACACTGGATTGCTGATTGATATGGTTTGCAATTCTGCTGGTTTGAATGACAACGCAGAATGCAGTGCATAAAAACACATGGAGTAAGTGTACTAATAACACTTAAAAAATAAACAAACTGTTAACAAACGCCAGGAAAGCTGATCTTTTGAAACAAACACTGCTTTAATCACTTTTAAAAATGCACAGAATGCCCACGTTTTTTTCGTCCTACTGAATAGTAAAACTTCTTCAGAAACTCGGCGCTCCATTAGATACAAACCATTTATAAACTTTTAAATCAGTTTGTCGCCAAAAAGACGCAACACTGATATTAAAATATCCGTTGATGTCAATGTTACTCCCTACATCCATTATATAAATATATATAAATATAAATATCAAATGGTTTATTTATCATCATCTATACATATATATATATATATATAATCAAATATGATAAAAGTATGAATGAATGTATCTAAGTAAAGCATTCATTAGAGAAGGAATTTATGGAATATAGCTTTAAATTTTAATATCAGTATTGCATCTTTTTGGCGCCAAACTGATTTAGAAGTTTATAAATGGTTTGTATCTAATGGAGCGCTGAGTTTCTGAAGAAGTTTTACTATTCAGTAGGACGAAAAAAACGTGTGCATTCTGTGCGTTTTTAAAAGTGATTAAAGAGGTGTTTGTTTTAAAAGATCGGCTTTCCTGGTGTTTGTTAACAGTTTGTTTCTTTTTTAAGTGTTATTAGTAGTCTTGTCACGCCATGGCAGATAAGTCGTTCGAGACAACACCAGCTATCTTAAGAGATGATGTGAGAGACCAACCTAGCGAAGGAGATGCGATGTGTAAGCTAACAATGCTGATAGAATTATTGTCTCAAAAAGTAGAGACAATGAGTGAAAGATTGGACAATGTAACAGCTTAGCAGTGAGTCCAGCAGGACCGGATGGTTACTTCTCAAACTAATTCAAATAATTCAATAACCTCCAGGCAGCCAGCAATACAGAACCGAAGAGTTAACATAAACGAGCTGCAACCAGGACAGATGATGGAGGCAGCCCCAATGGGGCAGATACGGGCATCTTATGAAGAAACAGGTACTTTTTCAAATAATTTAGTACAACAAACAAATGCATGTAGTGTTCAAATGGAGCAAATAATGACTGTGGCAACAACCGCTAATGGGAATAGTCAAGAAAATACTGTTATGACATCGGTAGCTCCAAGTTTAAACACATGCAATTATTCTACACTCAATCAAACAAATGTAAGAGAAATAACTCAGATGCCTAATTTAAGAGACTGGCTTACTTTACCAATAGACTTGTTTAAAACTAACCAAACTGCAAATGAACAGAATTTAGCAGAGAACAATAAGATTGCATTACCGAATATATTGAATGAACTAGATGCAAATATGTTGAAACATAAAAAATTAAACCTGGAAATAGAATATTTTCAGGAATGTTTAAAAGCAGAAATTGTGCCAAAAGGCCTTAGAAGCTTATGTTACCCCACGGGATTAGTATCAGGATCACAATTTCATAAAGATTTGATAAATTTATTCAACCAGCAAGGTTTTCAACTAATGCAGACTATGATAAAACATTATTCTGTTATTATAAAAGAATTAGAAGAAAAGATAGAGAAATTGGACTTAACTATCAAACAGCATGATGACTTTATAAGATATAAATATGAGTATATGCGATGCTTTCAAAGCATAGAACAGCATATTGAGAAAATGAGAAAAATAAAAATTAAAAAATTGGAAAGAGACAGAGCACAATATGAAAAGGGTTCAGCGTACCCATCACCCCCACCTGCTCAAGTCTGGTTTAATAAGCAATTAGAGACTTTGGATGGGTTTATGGGTGACAAAAATGAAGATGTGTCAAGAATAAATAATAACAACAATGACAATAATGATAATTCTTCTATTCCACATTCTCCCATACAACAACAACAGGGGGACAATGAGATAGAAGATAACCAATTGAGAAGAAGTGAATGAATAAGAGGTCACAATAACACAAATAACCCAAGACTAGTGGAGGTGAATAAAGGGGCAACTAATATGAATAAAAATAAGGGTTTTCCGAGCTATACGCAGAAGAAACATTGGAACAAGAAGAGAAATCAGAACAACAGGAGATGACCAATGTAAATGATCAACAAAATGGACCTGAGATCATCAAAAATAAGGAAAATGATTTTATTGTGTATAATTTTTCTTCTTTTCAGGTTACACAACGTTTAGTGAATACACTTTCAAAGGGTCTTACTTTCGTTCCATCATGTAGGATGAATTTGGCAGAAACCATCTGCGACCTTAAACTTTTTGTTAGAAAGATGAATTTGAAACAATTATTAGGGGTGCAACAAGATTCTATGAATGAGTTTAGAGTCGCAAGTTGTTATAATCCTCCATTACATAATTCACTTTCTATTTTTGAAAAGATATGTGAATTAGACCTGAGGCAATTAAGTAAAAATAGTTCAAATTTTATTGATAATTTAAACAGAGAAGAAAGAGATAACCTTGATTGTTTATTAAAGGCTAATATAAGAATAATGAACCCAGATAAAGGTGGGGGTTTAATTTTCATGGATGTACCAGAATATACACAGTGCATTAGAGGTATTTTAAAAACAGATGTCTATCAAACAGCATCACTTAATGAATATAATAAGGCTAACCAATTTATTAAAAGCTTTATAAATGAGTTGTTTATAGGGGCAAGAATAGTCATGCATACATTCAATTTTTTAATGATGATGGCACCAAAAGCACCATGCATATTTGGAGTGTCTAAAATTCATAAAAACTTACAGAACCCTCCATTTAGACCAATAGTAGATGGAAGGAATTCTTCAACATATGCATGTGCCAAATTTATAGATTCCATTCTTAAGAAATATGTAATAAAAGAAGAATGGATTATTAAAGATTCTTGGACATTTTTAGAAAGATTGGATAAGTTTGCATAGAAAGAAGGATATAATTTTTTGACAATAGATGTAAAAGAATTATATACTAGTATTCCACATAATGAAGGGATAGAATGGGTTACAACAAGAATGCATCAAAAGTATGCATCAGAATCCGAAATTTCTTTAGTACAAGAAATTTTGGATATAATACTTTCCTACAACTTTATCTTTTTCAAAAATCAATATTATGTGCAAAAGAAAGGGGTAGCTATGGGATCACCATGTGATTCAAGCTATGCAAATTTGGTGATGTCATATTGGGAAAGTACATATATATTTCCCAACACCCTGTTTCAAGGAGTAGTAAAGTTCTATGTCAGATTTATTGATGACATCTTTGTGATAATTGAAGGCACAACTCAAACAGCTGAAAGTTTAGTAATGATGTTAAATCAAACAACTGACTTTTTGAATTTTACATATACATTTGATACTACAGCAATATCATATTTAGATGTACATTTGATAAAAAAATGATCAGCAAAAACAATATGAAGCATTGGTGTATAAGAAGCCCACATACTCAAACAAATTTTTGCATTTTTCTAGTGTTCATCCGTTGCATCAAAAATGTTCAGTGTTGAAAGGACAATTGGTCCGAGCAGCAAGAATGATAACAACGGATGAGAAATTTGAAGAAGCATGTTTTACTTTAAAATCAATGTTTCTTAATAGAGCATATCCACTTAGTCTCATAGAAGAAATAATTGATGAAGTAACATCAAAGAGGATGAATGGGGTATATACACCTATATTAGGTAATAAAGTTGATATAGGATCAAATTATAACAACACAGGAGTCATACAAGTATGCAATCAGAATGGACCAACAGAAGTACATAAGGAATATAATTTGGCATGCATAATGAATTTTTGTTCTAATTCAGCATATATAAAAGAAATAATAATGAAAAATTGTTCTTTGCTGAAAGATGATGTTAGTCTAGGATCAGTTTTTAAATTCATACCGAAAATTGTATGGAGAAAACCAAATAATTTTAAACAAATTTTTCAGAAGCAAAGATATCCATTTGTTAGGAATCCAGGCATGATGCAATGTGGGAACTGCTCCTTTTGTCATATAATGGATGTAGGGAGTAACATTGACATCAACGGATATAAGATCTATCTAAAAGGAAGATATAATTGTAACACAAGAAGAGTGGTTTACATAGCTAAATGCCAAGCATGCCCATCGTTTTATGTGGGCAAAACAGATCGCAGGCTTAGAGATAGGGTTTCTGAGCATATGAGAAGTATAAGTCAGGATAAAGAAGAAAATGCATTAGCAAGGCATAGAAAAGTGTACCCCGAACAAAAATTTAAATTTAAAATAATTCAACAAGTAAACCAAGATATAAGAGGGGGACCCACTAGTTTGTTATTGGAGAAGGTAGAATTGCTTTGGCAAATAAGGCTGAATGCATATATGTATCCAGGCCTTAATGATAAATGTTCAATAATGTGTCTATTAAAATTAAAGAGCTTGGAGAGATGAACTATTGAGTTTATGTATAAGAAAATGAGAATAAGTCCTGCATGGGTATTTTCAAAAAATGCCTTTTTCAAGAAATGCCCTTTTTTAAAAAATGCGCTTTGTTGACATATAAGGTTTTTGATCTAACTCATTTATTAACAATATTGATATTTGTTATTATCATTATTATTGTTAGTTTTTATTATTTTTATGACTGAGTACATAAGAAGGTGAATTCATATCAGTAAAGGCATCGCAACTCCATAAATACATGTGTTTTTTTAGATATATGTTTTTTAAATATTTAAATATTCATATTTCTATTTTAAATATGTATATATATATATATATATATATATATATATATATATATATATATATATAATTTTATTTATGGTTTTATTATTAAATATAAATATCAAATGGTTTATTTATCATCCTCTATACATATACATATATATATATAATCAAATATGATGAACGTATCTAAGTAAAGCATTCATTAGAGAAGGAATTTATGGAATATAGCTTTAAATTTTAATATCAGTATTGCGTCTTTTTGGCGCCAAACTGATTTAAAAGTTTATGAATGGTTTGTATCTAATGGAGCGCTGAGTTTCTATAGAAGTTTTACTATTCAGTAGGACGAAAAAAAAGTGTGCATTCTGTGCATTTTTAAAAGTGATTAAAGTGGTGTTTGTTTCAAAAGATCAGCTTTCATGGCATTTGTTAACAACATGTAGTAAGTGTGCCTGGGAGAGAGACCACAAAAACGTAAAGCACTGTTTCCTGTTAAACTCACGTTTCTGTCTAATGCTGTTCCCCCACCACCATCACTGCCTCACATGCTACAGAAGATGATGATGGTGATGATGATGATGATGGTGATAGTGATGATGACAAAACAAAGCAGCTTGAGATGGGAGACAGTCATGGTCATGGAATGTGTAGTCCACTTACTGGTCCACAGATAATGTGCACCATGCAAACTTTTTTACCCAGTGAACACTTTAGTCTACAACTGAATTTGCACCCGGTTAACCATAAACATGCAGTGCACTGCTGGAGAGAGTTGGACCCCTTCTGTCCGGGCTCCAACCCAGTGACGAGCAACGCTCCTCACTGACCCTGCGGCCGGCTATCCCTGGCCAACCAGAGGTCAATAGTGCTGCAGTATCATTATGTTTAGGCAGGATTCTGACTTAGAGGGGTTCAGTCATAATCCCACAGATGGTAGCTTTGCACCATTGGCTACTCAGCCAAGCACATACACCAAATATCTGAACCTGCAGTTCCTCTCATACTGAGCAGAATTACTATTGCAGCAACACATCATCAGTAGGGTAAAACTAACCTATCTCACAACATTCCAGCTGGAGTTAAACAACAGACTTGGTATAGATTGTAATGGAATGGCTTTTGAGTTTATAACTTTTCTGAACAACTTGATATTTTGGTGCTATCATTTCAATCAGTGCTTTAAATCCTGGGTTTGGCAAAACATAAAACTACAGCAACTCAGAAGCTAATATATCTGCAATACCTGATGTTAGGTAAATTAGATGTTTTAGCACAGGAACATTTAGATTATACTTTTGTGCCCTTTCAAAGCACAACATTTCTCAGAAGTATTTGATCAGTGGCATTGAGATATGATTTTCTGTCAGACATCCATTGATTTCTAAACACGTTGAGGTGGATATTAATATAGATATTTATTACAGAGGAACAAAGTATGGAGTGCAAAAAGGTTGGGAATCAATGAATGTATTACCTGGTTGTAGGATGGCAGTCTGTTATCAACAGAGCTTTCATCCTCCAGATCCATGTACTTTCATCTTCACCACCTGAACAGCTTCTGCACCAACATGACAAACCTTGGATCCCTCTGTATTTACACCTCACTGTAAGACAAAATGGAAGACTGTCCAGAATCTTATTCTTGTTTTTTTTTCACATGAAAAGATGTCACTTAGTCAAATGGCTGTGTACTGCTACAACTTGTAAAAAATGAAAAAGACTGCAAAACGCTAGAAATCCATGAGTAGCAGGTAGGATCCACACAGAAACCAGGTTTATTCCAAAACGGGTATACAATAAAAGTAAGCACTTTCGTCTTGTCTCAATGGACAAGACTTCCTCAGACTAATGACAATGAAAGTTAAACAGCCATATTTAAATAAGAAAATAAATAAATAAATAATCACATGACAACTCATTACCTACAAATTAAAAGGTGCAGCACGTCTCAACCATAAATATATATGTTACCCTCCAAACTAAGATGCATTACACCACTGGAGTTCCTTGCAAAACATTAGATATTCATCAAAGTACATTATGAAGCTGAAACACTGTACAAAATTGTCATTAATAAAAATATTACATAAATAAATAAACACCTTAAAAATAGCATAGTTATAAAGGGGGTTATAAAATAATATATGTGGAAAATGTATATGTAAAACAATGTGAATTAAGAAAGCATTGAGTCAGAATTTAGTTAAACTAATACATTAATGAATGTCTAAAAATAGATAAAATTGTATAACAATATATAAAAATAGAAAACATGTTAAATAGCTATCCCTACTTACTTTATCCCTGCAAACTCCTTAATTTCAACACACGAGCTAGTGAACAAAGGTCATTTAAACCGGGCAAATTATATGCATTTATTTAATTTGCCACACTAGCTCTGGCAATTCAAGTTCAAGTGTAGCAAATTAAAGTAAATACATAGAATTTGCCCAGTTTAAATTATCTTTGTTCACTAGCTTGTGTGTTGAAATTAAGGAATTTGCAGAGATAAAGTAAGTAGGGATCTCTATTTAACATTTTTTCTATTTTTATCTATTTTTATACAATTTTATCTATTTGTATACATTCATTAATGTATTAGTTTAACTAAATTCTGACTCAATGCATTCTTAATTCCTATTGTTTTACATATACATTTTCCACATATATTATTTTATAACCCTCTTTATAAATATGCTGTTTTAAGGTATTTATTTATTTGTGTAATATTCTTATTTATGAGCAATTTTGTAAAGTGTTTCAGCTTCATAATGGACTTTGATGAATACTGAATGTTTTGCAATGAACTCCAGTGGTCTAAAGCATCTTAGTTTGGTGGGTAACATATATATTTATGGTAGGGGGGTGCTGCACCTTTTAATTTGTAGGTAATGAGTTGTCATGTGAATAATTATTTATTTATTTTCTTATTTAAATATGGCTGTTTAACTTTTATTGTCATTAGTCTGGGGAAGTCTTGTCCATTTAGACAAGACTAAAGTGCTTACTTTTATTGTATGCCCATTTTGGAATAAACCTGGTTTCTGTGTGGATCCTACCTGCTACTCATGGATTTCTACTGTTATAATTCCCAGCCTGCTTTTCACATTACTCTGCAGGTTCATAGGTGTTTACTAGGCTAATGACCACAAGGACCTTTTTAAGCCTAGCCATGCATCCCAAATCTCCGACAAGTTCTGATGCCCTTGATAAGTGTAAGCAGGGGCTTGGGAGATGAACCATTTACAGGCTGCCTGTGCCCATTAGAGACATAGGTGCCAAACCTGGGATGAATTTCCTGTTCCCCATCCAATTGTCTAAATTACAGTTGAATTAGGTTAGGGATGAACTCTGCTTCACATGAATGGAGAGCTTGTTTCAGAGAAAGGTAGTCTCTGGGATACATACCTGTCTCTCCAGCAGGTCCTATTTATATCAAAGGCAAGGTTTAAGTCTTTCCAATGTGTAATTCTGGTGCTATTTTGTTGTGGATATGCAGGAGGCCCATCAGGGTGGGATCTGATGTATTCCAGGCATAGATATCCCCTCAACAGCCAGGAGACAGAATGCAGTGATAGGACCTTGAGGCAGTCTGTATAAGACATTTTACTTATGCCTTGTATTCTTTTAGTGAGGAACCTCTGTGGACATTCCAGTTGTTGGGTGTGCCTGGTTAGGTATATACCAAAGGGGGTGCATTCTACTCAATGATAAATCTGATGAATGCTGAATACAGTGGAACAATGGCTTCCTTGGATGTAGATACCATACCATTGTTTATAAGTTGCACAGTACTTACATATTTGGAAAATAGCATATTTGGGAAGACATATATGTTTCACACTCAAATAGAGAAATAGTTATTTAGAATTTTTTTGCTTCATTTGGGTCTCCAGGGTGAAGCAAGTGAGAAGAGGGATAATTTATAATAAAAAAGAAGAAGGTGGTTTGAATTTAAAATATTCAGTGGTACACTTAGCATCTATGCATTTATTTTTGGGTAATGAAAAGGACAAAAAGGAATGATAGGTAAGATGCTACATGAAAATTATAAAAATGTGTGGGAAGAAGAAGAGAAGAGAAAAGAAAAGAAAAAAAAAGAGGACAAGACTGTAGAAAAAGAATATGACAAAAAATGAAGTTATGGATGTTTACAAATAAGTGAAGTTGACAGGAAAAGAAAAGAATGGTATAATATGATTTTAGAATATTTTTGTGAATTAAAAGAATATGAAAAAGGGCAATAAAATACAAAAGAAAAGTTTTTTTTATGAAACAGAGATTTTTTTGAAGAGAATTTTATTAGCCAAGTTACCTGTGAAAAGGAATATGAAATGTAAGTGATGGAGGCAACAAATACATTGACTGTACTGAGGAAGAAACAACAAAACATTGTTTTTTTGGATTGCAAAATGAGTAAAAAAGTTTTGTGAAAAGTTTAAAAATGACTGTATGTGTAGGAAGGGTTTACATGTATAAATATGAATATGATATTATATAGGATGTATGATAAAGTGAATAAATGTGGTATTCATAAAATGGATGAAGCACTATTTATGACAATATGGGTGTTGTGGAAAAAAGATGCGTGAATTTGTTATATAGCAAGAAAATGAAAGAGGAGGATGTATTATCTGAAATAAGATGACTGTGGAAGAAATGATGGGGGAATTGGAGGTAAATATAAACAAAAAATGAAAGAAACAGAACTGTTTAAGTTCTTTTGTATTGATAATTTGTAAATAATTTTAAGTGTGAATGTAAAGAATGGCTATGTAAATAATTGATTTAATTTTTATATCATATAAAATGAATGTAAATGCTAATAGAGTACCCTTACTCTTTTGAGGACTCTTTGTGAGGTGATAAATAGGTGGCACCAGAGGGCTGTTAGCAGTGATCACTGAATCTAATATGGAGCCTGTGAGTGGAGATGAGCTGGAGAAGGAGCAAACAGGAAGTGTAATTTAAAAGGGAAGAGTTGTTTTGGAGGTGAATATCATCACATCAGGGATCTGCATGACTGTTTTACAAAAAATGTTGGAGGAGGTATAACCAGAGGAATTGGAGGCCATGCAGTGAAGTGGGGTAATGAATTCAATATTTGTCAATGAGGAGATGACAGAAAGACTGAATTGTACTGTAAACGATGGTGTGGATACAAAGGGAGCATGTCTGGCCAGTGCAGTAACTGGCTTTATAGGCATGTTCTATGCTGGGCTTCAGGAAGATGGAACAGAGGACAGTAAACAGACAGAGACCGACAGCAATACTTCCAGAGTACAGACTTATGCAGCAGTAGTAGCCGATTCCAGTGAAAGAAAGAAAAGGATGTGCAACTGCAAAGGAAACAGACTAGATCTGTTGAGAGCTGGAGAAGAAGCCTGTTGTGCAGGTGGAAACCAAGTATGAACAACAAATAAACAAATGCTGTATTTTAGACAATATTGTTATGCCCTTAGCATTCAGTTTGTCTGACATAAGGGCATTAATACATACAGAAACAGAACCTTTCTGTGAAATAACTTTTGATACATTTACAGTGGCAGAAAAAAATGTTAATGAATGTGAAAAAGAAGTAGCACAATTCATTAGAAGGACTATATTTATCAAAATGTAATGTCCATTTTAAAAGAAAACTTCTGTTACAATTTCAACCAGCTGACGTAGAAGAGAATGAACTGAAATGTTTTTTTTTTTCTAAACTTATGTCAGGATGTGCATGATATTAAAAGAAAGTTGCAGATAACAGAAAAGTATGGACTGGGGGGGACAAGAAATTTATGCAACTTTAAAAACAGAAAATAAGTTGCTGCATGTGCTTAATGTGATTGTAATAAATTGGGGAAAAAGGAAGTGTTATCTACTGGGGACAGCCAAAAGCATGTTTTTTTTTTTATGTGGGGGTGAATCATGTTTAATCCAGGAATGTACAAAAAGAAAGTGGTACAGTGTGGGCAGTTTGGACATTCCAGAAAAAAAAACTGTAAACCATATAACAGGAAATGTGAAAGTGAGAAGCATTTTTAATTTGATTTTCCACTAATTAATTAAGACAGACAAAATCAGGAAAACGAGGGGGAAGGAAAAGTTTTTATGCAAGAAAGGGTGGGATTGAATGATGAAAGGATGGGGGCTGAGATGAGGGTGAGAGTAAGGAAGTACAAAATAAAAATATAGAAAAATATGCACTGAATGAAGTCCACAAACTAATAAAGAAAAAGAAACACATACATAGAGACTGAAAACAGGTCTGGGATATTAAAAACAGAGATGGAAGAAGAAGAAGATATGAGTTCTGAGTCAGAAAAAAAAAGGTGGCAGGTTCCATTGAGGGAAGCTTGAGAAGGAGAAAAACAAGGCCAAAAGATGAATTGAAAAAAATGCAAAAAGGAGAAAAGGTTGATATAAGAATTGCATCACTGAATATGAATAGCATGAAAATTGATATTAGAAGATGATGGTGTTTGAATAGTGTGAAAAAATAGATGTAGAGCTAATTTGTTTACTTGACACAAGATGTACCGATAAAATTAAAGGGGTGGAATTTGAGATGATATGGAAATGAAAAGTGGTGTAGTGTATTATTAAAAATAAAGATATTTAAATATCAGATATAATGGTAGTGCTGGTGGTGGCAGGCAAAGTTTTATTGCGTGATATAAGAAAGGGGCAGAAGGTGTTCCGAAACAGCAGTAGTGTGTACATATACAAATGTAACTAAAAGAAAAAAAGGGAGGAGACTCAAAATTATGTGATAGTAAATATGTCTAGTACGGCGGTGGAGTCTTTACTTGTCATTTAAGAAAGGTGAGAGGGAAAATAGCACAGGATGTAAACATGATGAGAGATTGTAAATAATGGTAGGTTAAAAAGGGGTAAACTAAGAGAATATCTTTATAAGAGGGAGTTACTTAAAACAGAGAGTGGTAATATTTCGTTTATAGATAACATGAAAAAAAACAATAAATAAAAGGTGGAACTATATTAACAAAGTTTTTATATCACAGGGCTGTATAGGAGAGAATGAAAATATAAACAAAACAGGAAAAGGGTTAAAAAGACTGATAGGAAAAATTGCAGGAATAGAATGTCTTAAAATGAAATAGGGCAACTGTGGGAAATCATATGAAAATGAAATCATTTTAAGGCAGTTTGACAAAGTGGTGGATGGTGTATAAAGAAAAGTTAAAAAATACTTAAACTGAGTGATAGAGGAATTAAAGAAGTAAATGATGATACAAGCAAAAATAAATTTGTGAAACAATAGCAGGGAAAGGGCAGGCGGAGGTCTTTAAGAAGACCAAGAAAATAAATTATATAAATATAACAGAGAAAAAATAGAAAGAATGACATTCAGAAAAAAGTATTATATGATAGGGAGAAAATAAGGAGTTACCACATTTTTGGGGGTAAGAGGCTGGGATGTAATAAGAGGCAAATGAATGTAACAAAGGGTGAAAAAGGACAGTTAAAATATAAACAAGAGGAAATTATGGATATAGCTGAAAGGTATGTACAGAATATGTATGAGAAAACAATGTTACATGAGGTGTATAGAAATTATAGAAAATGAATGAGGAGGCAGTGAAAGAAACAGAGAAAATGAGAAAGAGGAAAGAGGTACAGGGTGCTATAAAGGAAGATAAAGAAAAATCTGCACTGGGTCCAGATGACTAGACTATAGTTTTTATAACAAAATGCTAGATGATGAAAAATATATTTTTCTGTAAATATTGAATGAATGGATGGAAGCTATACAAGAAGAAGAGATTTTTAAGGGGGTTATAACATTTATATGGAAAAGGGGGAGCGAATAAATAAAAAAAAAATCTGAAAACCAATTATATTGGCAAATAGTAACTATAAAATATTAATGAAGATTATTTAGAAAAGAATGATGAATGTCATGAAAGAAGAATTGGATGAAGGGGTGTATGGAGATAAAGGTAAAAGAGAAATGAAATGCTAATGATGGTTTAAAAGTGCTTGAGTGTATAGTTATTGGGAAGAAGAAGGAAAAGTAACAGCATGCAATGTGGCTAAGGCAGTTAACAGTGAAGTAACAGCATGCAATGTGGCTAAGGCAGTTGACAGTAAAGTAACAGTATGCAATGTGGCTAAGGCAGTTGTTGACAGTAAAGTAACAGCATGCAATGTGGCTAAGGCAGTTGTTGACAGTAAAGTAACAGTATGCAATGTGGCTAAAGCAGTTAACAGTAAAGTAACAGCATGCAATGTGGCTAAGGCAGTTAACAGTAAAGTAACAGCATGCAATGTGGCTAAGGCAGTTAACAGTAAATTAACAGCATGCAATGTGGCTAAGGCAGTTAACAGTAAAGTAACAACATGCAATGTGGCTAAGGCAGTTAACAGTAAAGTAACAGCATGCAATGTGGCTAAGGCAGTTGACAGTAAAGTAACAGCATGCAATGTGGCCAAGGCAGTTGACAGTAAAGTAACAGCATGTAATGTGGCTAAGGCAGTGGACAGTAAAGTAACAGCATGCAATGTGGCTAAGGCAGTTAACAGTAAAGTAACAGCATGCAATGTGGCTAAGGCAGTTGACAGTAAAGTAACAGCATGCAATGTGGCTGAGGCAGTTGACAGTAAAGTAACAGCATGCAATGTGGCTAAGGCAGTTAACAGTAAAGTAACAGCATGCAATGTGGCTAAGGCAATTGACAGTAAAGTAACAGCATGCAATGCGGCTAAGGCAGTTGACAGTAAAGTAACAGTATGCAATGTGACTAAAGCAGTTGTTGACAGTAAAGTAACAGTATGCAATGTGGCTAAGGCAGTTAACAGTAAAGTAACAGTATGCAATGTGACTAAAGCAGTTGTTGACAGTAAAGTAACAGTATGCAATGTGACTAAAGCAGTTGTTGACAGTAAAGTAACACTATGCAATGTGGCTAAGGCAGTTGATAGTAAAGCAACAGTATGCAATGTAGCTAAGGCAATTGACAGTAAAGTAACAGTATGCAATGTGGCTAAGGCAGTTAACAGTAAAGTAACAGTATGCAATGTGGCTAAGGCAATTGACAGTAAAGTAACAGCATGCAGTGTGGCTAAGGCAGTTGTTGACAGTAAAGTAACAGTATGCAATGTGGCTAAGGCAGTTGTTGACAGTAAAGTAACAGTATGCAATGTGGCTAAGGCAGTTGACAGTAAAGTAACAGCATGCAATGTGGCTAAGGCAATTGACAATAAAGTAACAGTATGCAATGTGGCTAAGGCAGTTGTTGACAGTAAAGTAACAGTATGCAATGTGGCTGAGGCAGTTGTTGACAGTAAAGTGACAGTATGCAATGTGGCTAAGGCAGTTGACAGTAAAGTAACAGTATGCAATGTGGCTAAGGCAGTTGACAGTGAAGTAATAGTATGCAACGTGGCTAAGGTAGTTGTTGACAGTAAAGTAACAGTATGCAATGTGACTAAGGCAGTTGACAATAAAGTAACAGCATGCAATGTGGCTAAGGCAGTTGACAGTAAATCAACAGTATGCAATGTGGCTAAGGCAGTTGACAGTAAAGTAACAGCATGCAATGTGGCTAAGGCAGTTGACAGTAAAGCAACAGTATGCAATGTGGCTAAGGCATTTGACAGTAAAGTAACAGCAGGCAGTGTGGCTAAGGCAGTTGACAGTAAAGTAACAGCATGCAATGTGGCTAAGGCAATTGACAGTAAAGTAACAGCATGCAATGTGGCTAAGGCAGTTGACAGTAAAGTAACAGTATGCAATGTGACTAAAGCAGTTGTTGACAGTAAAGTAACAGTATGCAATGTGGCTATGGCAGTTAACAGTAAAGTAACAGTATGCAATGTGACTAAAGCAGTTGTTGACAGTAAAGTAACAGTATGCAATGTGACTAAAGCAGTTGTTGACAGTAAAGTAACACTATGCAATGTTGCAATGTGGCTAAGGCAGTTGATAGTAAAGCAACAGTATGCAATGTGGCTAAGGCAATTGACAGTAAAGTAACAGTATGCAATGTGGCTAAGGCAGTTAACAGTAAAGTAACATTATGCAATGTGGCTAAGGCAATTGACAGTAAAGTAACAGCATGCAGTGTGGCTAAGGCAGTTGTTGACAGTAAAGTAACAGTATGCAATGTGGCTAAGGCAGTTGACAGTAAAGTAACAGCATGCAATGTGGCTAAGGCAATTGACAATAAAGTAACAGTATACAATGTTGCTAAGCAGTTGTTGACAGTAAAGTAACAGTATGCAATGTGGCTAAGTCAGTTGTTGACAGTAAAGTAACAGTATGCAATGTGGCTAAGGCAGTTGACAGTAAAGTAACAGTATGCAATGTGGCTAAGGCAGTTGACAGTGAAGTAATAGTATGCAATGTGGCTAAGGCAGTTGTTGACAGTAAAGTAACAGTATGCAATGTGGCTAAGGCAGTTGACAGTAAAGTAACAGCATGCAATGTGGCTAAGGCAGTTGACAGTAAATCAACAGTATGCAATGTGGCTAAGGCAGTTGACAGTAAAGTAACAGCATGCAATGTGGCTAAGGCAGTTGACAGTAAAGTAACAGCATGCAATGTGGCTAAGGCAGTTGACAGTAAAGCAACAGTATGCAATGTGGCTAAGGCATTTGACAATAAAGTAACAGCATGCAGTGTGGCTAAGGCAGTTGACAGTAAAGTAACAGCATGCAATGTGGCTAAGGCAGTTGACAGTAAAGTAACAGTATGCAATGTGGCTAAGGCAGTTGACAGTAAAGTAACAGTATGCAATGTGGCTAAGGCAGTTGACAGTAAAGTAACAGCATGCAATGTGGCTAAGGCAATTGACAGTAAAGCAACAGTATGCAATGTGGCTAAGGCAGTTGACAGTAAAGTAACAGCATGCA
Source organism: Protopterus annectens (assembly GCF_019279795.1). NCBI lineage: Eukaryota > Metazoa > Chordata > Ceratodontiformes > Protopteridae > Protopterus > Protopterus annectens. The sequence goes on along the minus strand of NC_056726.1, from coordinate 373,048,369 downwards.
ATGTGGCTAAGGCAGTTAACAGTAAAGTAACAGCATGCAATGTGGCTAAGGCAGTTGACAGTAAAGTAACAGTATGCAATATGGCTAAGGTAGTTGACAGTAAAGTAACAGCATGCAATGTGGCTAAGGCAGTTGACAGTAAAGTAACAGTATGCAATGTGGCTAAGGCAGTTGACAGTAAAGTAACAGCATGCAATGTGGCTAAGGCAGTTGACAGTAAAGTAACAGTATGCAATATGGCCAAGGTAGTTGACACTATTGGCCATGGGAAATGTTAAACAGTTTAAAAGAATACAATGTAGAAAGGAAAAATAGAAAAGTTTGTGAAGATGATTTATGAAAATTCTTGTGTGTCTGTGATGGTAACGAATGTAGTTATGCAAACATGCAGATCAAGGAGAGAGGATGGTAGATGGGAAGTTAAAGACGGGATAAAATTACCATTTATGTTAACCTGTGCAGATGATTTAGTTTTAGTAGCCTATAATACACATCAGATGAAAGAGATAGTTTACAAAACAGAAAAAAATTAGGTACAGTAGGACTGCAGTTCAGTATCAAAAAAGAAAGGGGTTTGGAGATGTAGTAAGAATAGTAGGACTTTATTTCACCAGAAGCAAAAATGGTGTTTTAGGGATTAAGTTTCTGAGAGAACAAGTAGTAATAGAATAATGGAGAGAAGTTCTAAAAAAATACAAAAGTTGACACTGGTGTATGTTTCAGTTGTCTATGTGAAAAGGGTATACATGTTAAACAGATATTTTAGGAAAGCTAGCATTTTCAGGTGGTGTATACATGTTTTCAAGCTGTATTGAAACTGAATTAATTAATGGGTATCTTTTTTGGTTTTCTGTAGGGAATAAGGTTGAATCCAGTCCAAACAGTGATAGTTTATAGTGTAAAAGGCGGCTTGAATTTAATAAATCCAGTTGTTTTTCTAACATTAATAAATTTGTTTTGAGTGTTAAAAGCATATCTGAAAAGAGACAGTACTAAGAAATTTTTCATTTGAAGAAAATAAAGGTACACGAATGAGTAGGGCAAGAAAAGAAATGAGATACAAAAGGCTTGGAAAAGAAGAAATAGGAAAGTAAAACAGACATGGAAAATTGAAATAAACAAAGAAGATATGGAAAGGAATGGATATTATAAAAAATAATGAAAGCAAACTATTATATTGATCCTTGGGGGAAAATGTGGGCTGAATACAAGAAAACAATGAGGAAAAGGCAGGAAAGATTTGAATCTTTTCTTGTAGCAAGTGATTTTCTGTGACATTTATTATTGGACAAACTGCCAGTGAAAAGTAACATGAAATATAAAATGAAAGACCAAAGGATGTGTAATAGCAGTAATCATACCACTCAACCTGTTAGCTTGTTATTTTTCTAATTAATCAGACACAAAAATGTCATCATCATTGTATGCAGTCGACAACACTGCTACTTCCTCTTGAGACAAATTCACAGATGGATCATATTTAGGCACACTGTGTTGATGAGCAGAATACATAGTACGGTATTAGAGGACTCTGAACATCTGCAGTTCACTCAGACCATGTCGTCACTATCATGTTTCTTTCCCTCTGTGCTTGCCATCTACATAGCCTGCTTGAAATAATATCCAGTCTGTATCTACAATGGGAGCACTCATGAGATTTTACTGAAAAACTGCAGCAACCACAGAATGAAATCCAATCAACCTGAAACAAAATCACAACAAATCCAACACATAGGTAGCAGGGACTGTATCATTTTTCTGACATTCTCTTCTGTGTCTAACCCAAATATTAAAGCACTAAATCCAAAGTAAGTACCTGATTAAGTAGACTTGTTGACCATTGTCCTTCCATACTTGTTTGAGGTTATTTTTAGTACCAAGTTTGAAGTGCACAAAAGTTGTGTCAGTTTTGTGGCCCACTGTCATCAGACATCTATGCCTCTGTGACTAGACACAGGGTTCTTTTTTTTCTCCTTCCCTTCTTTCCTTCTTCCCTGTCTAGTCTCACAGTAACAAGGGTGACAACAGTGAAACAATTGGAAAAGTCAGGGTTCTCTCTATATTCACAGGTGAGCAGTAATATTTATTTATTTGTGCCTACTAACCTGGACAGAGCACTGATCCATATGGACTTTTTTAAGACTCAGCTCAGGAACACTGGTTAAATGACTTGCTCAGAGATACACAAAACCAAATGGGGTTAAGGGAATGAACCCCCTGGACCACAGCATCAGCTCATCAATATCTCATAGCATTAAACCACTATGGAAACTGCCAGACAATCCTCCATGCTAACTTGGAAATTGTATAGTTTATGTTTCATTTTATTTTTAAAGATTCCAAATCAAAACATCTTGTTAAATCTTAAGAAAAGTTTCCAAAGTGAGCATCTCCAAAGTCAGGGCAGTTAATATTCCTAGCACCTGCATCCCTTCTATTATTGTGTAAAGTTGTAAAACATGGTATATAACTACTGCTGACCCGGTGACTAAAGGCTTTCATTAACCAGCAGTAGAATCAACTAGCAAACATCTTTTTTGTTTACTAGTTGATGTGGTAGGCATTCTAGGTTCATTAAGGTACAGAAAATAATTGCACAAATCAAGGTCATTTGTTAGTGTGTATTCCAACATGACTCATTGAAATGAGATGAGTATCTTAGCCAAATCCCTAGGATTGCATGGAAGTTGTTCTCTTACTTTTATGTATAAACTCTTATGAAAGGCTAGTTGTTCGATGAACTCTGATAGGCTGCGCCAGATTTCAAATGACTATTTAGGTCAGAATCTAAACGGAACATTTCCAGTCACACTTCATAGCTGTGGATACCAGTTTTGCAGCTTTACAAAACTGAAAATGATGCCAAACTGAGAGTATTCTGTACATGCAGTTAGCAGAAGACAGAAATCTGACTGCCTTGTAAATCCTCATTTAAAGACCAATTTGAGAAATTCTCCAAAACATATCATTTTAAACACCTTGAATATTTTTGTGAACAAAACCAATAAATCAGAAAGTGTCAGAAAAGGTGCATTATGTTAATTATCCATACAATTCTGACTATATTCTGATGCAGCTGAACAAAATCTGAGGTTGAGGGAGGAAGGGATGGAACACAAGAATATATTAACCTAATACAATAGGAAGGGTTCTCAGCTATCAGAACTCCAGATTTCTTATTTGTTAAAGCAAATGGAGGGATTAGTTTAATGGCTAAGGTGTCAGTCTCAAAGATGTAAGGTACAGGGTTTGATTCTGACCTCTGGTTACTAGCTAGGCGTGTGATAGTCTGCAAACTGATAGCCTAATGTTTGCTTATGAACCTATGGAGGAAACCAAACAATATTTTGCAGTCATGGTTAACCACTGCCTTACTGGCAAAAGTATATTCAATATAGCCTTTTGAAGACAAGGCTGTTACTGAATACCCCAGAACTTGTTTAGCTGAGCAGAATTTGTCTGTTTCTCCTGCATCTAAATAAACCAAATGTTTAAAATGTGTTTCACGCAATAACTGAAATATTTTTTCTGAAAAAAGCCCTCCCTACACACACACACACACACACACACACACACACACACACACACACACACACACACACATACACACAAAGGCTTGGATAGATATCTGCAACCCTGGACTTAAAATCAACTCCAAGGCTGCTATACCCCAGGTAAAAAATGAAACGCTCCCTGCTGCAATCTCCATTAACAAACACAATCCTCACTAAAATGTGTGGCACTGGTATTTTTCATCATTGTTTTTTTTTTTTTTCTATTGTATAACACCTGAATATGTCAGTGTCATATTTCTTATACTGACTTGATTTCACCATCAAAGTGCTGGCATACTACTTATGACACATAAATAAAAAGGATAACGCATAATACAGATTTAACTTCAAAAGATGCACTTCCAAAGTCATCTAAAAAGTAGAGTAACACAAAAAGATCAAAATAATACAAAATCCACAGTTCATAACTTAATTTCTTACTGTTGTTTCAGAAATCTCACCTAAATGTCAAAAGAACATGGGCTCATTTTAAAACATGTTATTTTTCTCATTCCGCTTTCTGGCATTCTTTTTCTAGGCAACCAAATAATAACAGGCAATAAGATCACATATCTAAAATAGGATTATTAATATTCAGTAACTCATTTAATATGAGTACCACTTCCTGGTCAATGCACCAATGAAAACACTTGCATGAACCATGTGGTCAAGTTACTTCAGTGTTAGTCTATGGGGAATTTACAAAGGGATGTTACAGTGAGGCACCTTTGAAGCTCATCTGCTAGATAACCCATCACAGCAACATTCTTCCATATCAGTTACATATGAGGTTGGTATTCTCTGAATGCTAGGAAACAGACTTCAGGGTAATATTAAAGGAATACAAGTTTAGTTGCTGCAAGGAAGATGCACCGTCACACTTTTCTTAAAGAAGCCATCTTTTTGAGCTTTCCTTTTTACATTTTACATTTTGGAAATATTCACACCTTTGCACTTTGTAGGCTTTGTAAACTTAATCATGTAGTTTTGTACTATAGTATTAAACAAGTCTTTTTTTACTATAAAGGATAATGAAGACAACACAGATATTTACACAAATGTGTTATCCTTTCTTTTTTTAGTATTTTTAAATTTCATTCAAGTTCATATCAGTTTAACATTTTCAAGTTATTTTGTAATGGACATAGAAGGTTGCTTATCATTTTGCTGAAGGCTTAATTTGAAAACTGCATAATCGTGGTCTATTGTTAGTGAATCATCAGTATTGTTATTGATTTAAGCATCATATATCTTTAAGCAAAGTATGTTTTTGAAGTACCATGATGTGTGTGTTTTATAAGAGTTTGTTTAATGTTGTTTCTGTTGCATGATTTGGTGGTTGACATATTGATTCCAAGCTTGGCCTTCTTCAGAGTATGAAAACTATGGGATGCTGCATTTGTTAATGCATTCTTCCATTACCAAGGCAGAGTGACTTTGGAGTTAGTGTAGTTAGTGATCATGGGTCTGCAGCAGGGGCGGCTCATGCTATTGGACTGCAGGACTGCAGCCCTCCCACCTAGAAACAAATGAAATAAAAATTGTGAAACATAAAATGAAAAAAAAAATTTTTTTTTACGAGTACCAGACTTCCGCGCATGTGCAGACACACTCAGACTGCCCCGCAGATTCCCAGGAATCTGTGCGAACTCTGACTGCCTGAGTCAGCAGTCCAGATACAGGGAAGGTATTTTCTGCCCCACAGATGTCCAAGAATCTGTGTGGTAGTTGACCGCACAGAACAGAGGAGCTCCGGACTGTTTGATCTGCAGACAGGGCCAATCAAAGCTCTCGCAGGGAGCACGGGACCAATCAGGAGACAGGTAAGTTGACTTTGAAGCATTGCAGTCGAGCACAGGTTTCCAGACAATGGTGGAGTGGTTTGCATGGAAGCGTTGAAGTCGGTCACGTTCCGAACAATGGAGCGTCAATCAGGAGAGAGGTGTTTTTGCTGCTTCAATCAGGTGTGTGTGTGCCTGTGGTGTGTAAAATGCCCCTGTTAACACATAGTGGTGGGTAGAGATACTCAGGCTTGAACCCTGTACCTTGGATGCAGGTGGCAAGGACCTGAATTCCCTACCCACCACTATTTGTATAATATTGCAGATTTTTGCCTCATATTTGTTCTGTTCCTCATAAAACCTGTGGTTTCTGTATCTTCAGTTTTCCTTGCAAAGGTTTATAGTGCAGTGGTGCACTGGTAGCATTGTTGCCTGACAGCTACAGGTTCTCTGGTTTGATTCTTGGCTGGGGTGCCTTCTGTGTGGAGTCTGCATGCCCTCCCATCCCTTACAAAGATGTTTCTGGAGTGTTTCTCCCTGCTCTGCTGAAAATTGGCTTTGTTTTGTTCCAAGTCAGACTAGTTTCCTGGTTAACAAATGTTTAAAAATAACAGGCATTTCAATTTCAGACTTCATATTCTTCAGAAAGTACATGGTAAAACAACCTTTTATTCTTGCAATTGTCTAAGTTTATAACATGGATATTTGAAATTTGCCCATATTTTTGGGACTGTATTCCCCCATTATTGGCCTCATCCACGTATTTTGTGCTAAGGTTGAGAGCTATGGTGAGAACTGAATTCACTGAATATGTTTGGCAGCTGTATTCCCACATTATTGGCTTTTTCAGGTGTTTTTTGCTAAGAGGTTGACAGCTATGGTGAGAACTGAATTCACTAAATGGTAGCCATTTAAGTTTGTCTTCCTCTGTTTCAGCTGATTTGGCATAGTGGTATGTTTCTCTGACTGTTTTGCACAGGGTCCCCTGGGTTCAAGACGTGGCAGTGAAATGTATGGTAGCAGCACAGCATTTTATTCTAGCAACTTTCCAACATTATACAAGCAATGTTTAAAATGTGTCCCTGGTGTTTGGCCTTTTGTTCCCCCTCCCAATAAATTTTGGCTTTTTCCAGATTTCTTGTGCTGCAAAGTTCAGAGATACAGCTGAGTGTCGAGTAGATTTTACAAGGAGCTGAGAGCTGCAGGGGAACAAACGTTTAGTGCTGCTTATGCTAAGTCTGCTTGCATTGTTAATAGCACAACAGATAATGTACTTTCTTTTGATGCAGAAGGCTGTGGGTTCTATTCCCACAGTAGGTAGATGCATTGCTGATACTGAACTGTGTTGTAAAGGGGGTGGATGCTGCAGTCCTTTTTGGCAAAGATACCTAGTAACTATGAACCTGTTATCAGTTTGCCATCCATTCCCTACTGCAGTATTACTAACTTATAATTTTTTTAATGCATGCAACATAGGCAATTTATTCTTCAGGAGCAACATGCACTTTATTTGTAGATGAAACAATGACATATAAAGTTGTTTGCTAGCAGCAACCTCTTTATTAGCTACAGATTTCTTTAATGTGGATTTTACTACTTCAGAGATTGTGCATATTTACTGATACTGGTGGACTACAGAAGGTTGAGTAGACTTTTTATGATAGAAATGTTCTGAATTGGGCAGTTTTGTCATTGGTGCATGCATTTTGTTTCACTGTTTACTGGAAAAATGTTCAAAACAATAAATTTAAAATGCCCTGTAACAACTGTACTGTATTGTACAAGGAATATAATGTAATACAATCAGGAAGGTGTATCAAAGAGCATGTGTATGTTTCATGTTCAAGGGGCATATGATTTTGAAAACAGCCCAAAGTTAATCTTTATCTGCCACTGGCAAAATGTATTTTCTTTGAATGTGGGTTTCAATGCTGTTTCAATGCATGTGAGTTTCAAGGGCAGAGAAGTTTTAATGCTAAGTATTTTCACTGTGAGACTGCAATGCTTTGTTTAACATATATCTGTTAGGGTTTGTGCTGTAAAATGCAAAAATAAAACTTTAAAATGAAATCTAAATCATCGCAGAAGTAAAGCAGTATGCTCATTACAGTGTTTATGGTAAATGGGGCAAAATAACCAAGGAATGGGACATTGGAAAGGCTGCGGGGGGGGGGGAGGTTCCATTCGACCATGATTTGTGGGGGGAGGGATAGCAAACTCAGACAGCCCCGGTTGAACTATACCTCTCAGTTGTCCATGTTTTTGCAGAATGAATAGATATTTGCTTCTTATTTTTGGTTTGTTCCTCATACAATGTGTGGTTTTCTAGCAAATCATTTAGGAATGAAGTCACTAAATGACAGACATTGAGTTTCAGAAGTCATAACCTTCAGAAAAATGCATGCTAATGCAACACCTGTCATTCTATCAACTGTCTTAAGTTTATACAATAGCAATTTTTAGTAGGGTTTGTATGTTCCCCCAATATATTTGGCCTTGTCCAGATTTCCTGCATTAAGAGGTTGAGAGGTATGTGCAAATCACTTTGTAGAATTAGGAATATCCAATCATCTCAATTGTCCCCAATTCTGGCTCAAAATGTTGCTCTCCCCTAATAATCCCTCCTGAAAATGGCAATTTTGGAAGTAAATGTGGAGGGTTTACAATTATATATACCTGTAATGATCAGAGTTATAGATTACTTTTATTTCAGAAATGCATGTAGATGCTCTTATTTTGTTAGCTGCTCAAGTTAACAGAATTAATATTTAAAAGTTGTCCCTTTTTTGACAGGTTCCCAGCTGTATTGTGTGGCAACTTTATATTTTTTGCATTACATTTTTGGTCTGTTTTTCATAAAATTGTGGTTTTCTGGCAAATTAGTGGCAAGTCATTAAAGATTGAAGTTAGAAAATAATGGCAGACATTTGGGTTTCAGATTTCATACCCTTCAGAAAATTCGTACTAATGCAAGACCTACTATTATCTAAGTTAATAAGAGCAATATTTAAAAATTGTCCTTATTTTTGGGCCTGTGTCCCACTTCTAGTTCTATGTATGGCTTTGTCCAGATTTCTAGCTCTGAATTTGAGAGGTATGAGTGTCAGAGCCATCACCATCAGCCAGAGACATTTCAAATTGTGACATACTTGTTGCACCCCACTCCCCATTGTAGTGGCTCTGGATGTGTCCAAGGAAGGCAAGGAGCAGTTATGCAATGTACGTGTGCAGAGTATTCCCCCATCCAAGGTAAACCACAAGTACGATCGTGGCTTTTCATCTGTCCTTGATTTTGCAGAATGTTCTGGTTTTCTGTCATATTTTTATACTGTTGATTTATGCTTCTTATTATTCAGGAAATGCATGCTGTCACAGTGCCCTGTTGCTCTGTTTAAGTAGCAGTGATTTAATGACCATCAGGTAAGCTTGTCGGAGATTGTAAGATGCAAGTAAGCTTTAATAAGCATACTGTTAAATAATTACCAGCATTGAAAGTCTTTTTGTTGTTGCCATGCAGAGAATATTTACATAACTAGATAATGTATAAGCCTTGGGTATTTGTAATAAAAGGACAGGATTACAGTATTTTCAGAAGCTCATTACATTTGTTGGAGACTTGCAGTCATCTTTTGTTGGAGACTTGCAGTCATCTTTACAGGCTTTACCCGTAAACTAAACAGAATGCCAATCTATCATGTGTGGTCCATAACTTGTGCATGAATCCATTAAGCAATTTATCTTTGCTGTTCATTTTTTACTTTGATCATGTCTTCCCCATGAAACAAGTAGATAGTTGTGTCAGACAGCAGGTCTTTTGGATAAGAAACATTTTTACAAGTGGGGGTATCACAGAGATTGCTACTTTTAGCGTGTTACTTGGTCATTTTATAAAGCTGAATATAAATTATAATTAGAACTGCAGTGCAAGGAGTAATGGTTTGAGTTGAGTGCTGCTTGTTTTTTTATACTTGATTTTGACTGGCATTCCAGTAATGTATTTAAAAAGTAATTTATTTTTTCATGCCTCACAACCTGTTTCCATCTGGATATTAAGTAAGTTGTCATGTAGCCAATGCATTGAAATATTTTTTTCTTCTACACTTCATTTTGTCTTGATTAGACTCTCGTAATGACTGTTTGGCACCCAGGGCAGCATATTTAATTAAAGTTCCAGTTGTTGTGGTTTTGAGCATAGCTCCACCCCTTTCTAGTTGGCCACACCCCATCCCATTCAGTTGTCTCCTGCAGACCTCCTTTAATTTGAAGTCACCAGCCACCACTGGTCTGCAGGGTGATTCCCTCATGTTAGATTACAGGGGAATAGACTCATTTGAAAAAAATTTCAGCTCACCGTGTGTGTTTTCTTTTTGTTTTCCATATTTCTCTGTTGTTATTTTGTACGATGCTTTGTTTGATATCATGTGTTTTACCAGTTATATAAATTCAGATGTTTATTCACATGTATGGGGTGCTCCTCCTATGTTTCACTGAAACAAAGTTAGGTGAAGTTTCAGTATAATAAAAATGTTGAACTTCTGCTCAGTGACATTATAAAATGCACACCCCGCAGTCGTTACACTCCCTCACTTATATCATAGTTGCACAATCATGAAATAAAAAAACTCAGACAATCTGAATCACTATCTGCTCACAAATGGAAAGTAGACTAGTAGTGATTTTTTTTTTGAAAATATGATTGGGAAGTTCCAAATCAGGGAATAAAAAAGATGAGTTAAATCTTATTCATTTTACATTTCACCAAGTGAAGGGAACTCTTATGGGACTCTTAGACCAAGTGCTCAAGTTTTGTGAAAGACATACCATAGGCATTCACATAATGCAGATCTTTTAACAATTATTCTCAATGTTCTTTATAATGATTGTTCACTCATTTTGTCATGTTCATGTTCATGTCTTGGTACAACTATTATGTCCATTATGAATGCTTCCTTCAAATTATTTTATGAATGGCTCATGGATTGACTCTTCCTTCTCAACTCTATGAGTACATTGTCAAACTCCTTCTCCTGTTAAAGTAAGACTTTTTAAAACTTTTCAGTACACTTTAATAAAATACAATAAAATATGAACTGACGACCAAAAAGGACAACAGTAAATCTAATCACATGGAATATCATACTGCCCATATGTGCAATGAGTGCCTTATTAGATAATTCAGGACAGAACTCATATTTAGTCTCATCAAAAACAGGATTACAGTGTCTCATATCCCTTTAGTTTTTAAAGTTCTCTGAAGTTTTGAAGAGATATTTTGTAGTCTCCTAATTGTGGAAGTTTTAGCCAGGACAGCAAATCTTGAGAAATGACCATATATATGAGCTAAAGCTTTGCTCAGCACTGAGCATGGCAAATTGCACAGACTTAAGGCCTTAAATATATCAATATAAAGCTATCTTCCTAAACCCTCACTCATTTGGTAACTTGATTCTAAATATTCTTAGTTCTAAGTATATGTTCCTTTTTACTGATTACCAGCAGCTTGACCCCATATATAAGATGCCTTTTTACCAATGCAGCAAATAAGGATAGCTAGGAAGACCTCTTTTTCTCTAAATATAATATTTTCATAGGCGGAGCCCATAATTGCTTTCACTTTGTTGCAGACTCTAATCAATGTGTTTGTTATGTGCCAATGAGTTTACAGTGACAGTGACCAAATTGTTATACCAAGTTAGCTACAATTTCCTCAAGGATGACAACGTTATCCCTAAAACCATTAAAATAAAACGTATGTAAAACTAAAATATCTAGATAGGCTAATGACCTATAAGATTAGAAACAACATTTTAAACATAATTTATGATAACAGGGAAAAGTCACAAGGCAGATGGGCCCTCCAATATAATATAGGCTTTATATTAAGTAACATTCTCCAGCAACAAGTCTTCTAATAGATAAACTGGAATACATCCATTTAAGACCACTTGTGATACATTTATTATTGCTATCCAGTAGTTTGTTATAAATATAGTTGCAGTTCATCTATATCTTCATGTGATGAGATAATCTTGCCAAGTTTGCCATCGTGAGTATATTAAGTGTAAAAGACACCACCAGATTTGTGAAAATCCAGTCTAATGTAAGCAAATAAGAGCTCAAAATAGACCCTTGAGGTATAATTGAATTAGATTCGTTCTTGAATGGTGTACTTTTTGATCGTGATAGGTCTTTGTTAAGCAGCAACCCACATCATCACAGTATGAGAAAGTTGAACATTTTTAGCTTAGAACTAAGGCACCAATGATTGACGTAATTAAACTATTGTTGAATCGTAAATTTATCATGTCAATCTGTTGCCTGTTATCTAGAGCTTTAGTGACATTTCTCATACAAGCTAAATTACAGGTCTTCATTGATCTGTTTGGTATGCAAAGATGCTAATTATTCTGAGTTATCCCCAGATCAGGCAGATGGTTACACAGCCAATCATTTCATTAGCCTCCATTATTTTTCTGGTATATGATAAGGCTACAGTTTGCATAGATATAATCAGCTACCCTTCCCTTTGAATATATATGAAGAAACAGCAAAACATTGTTTTTTGGATTGCAAAAAAAGTAAAGAATAAAGAACTCTGTGAAAGTTTAAAAATTAATATAGATGGGAATAAATTAAATGTATAAATATTAATATGATATTGTTTGGGAAGTGTGATAAAGAACTTTGATATTGATTAACAGGACAAAGTATTGTTTGTGAGAATATGGACACTGCAAAAAGATGTTAGAATCTGTTATATGACAAGAAAATGGAAAAGGATTATGCATTAGCAAAAATAAGATGTTCGTGGAAAAATGGGTAGGGAAGAGAGGATAAATATAAAAGAAAAAAGAATGAGAGGAATAGAATTGTTTAGTCATTTTACATTGATTGTAAATAATTTTAAGTATGAATATAAACAAACTAAGAGTGTAAATAACTGATTTAAAGTTTTATGTGGTATAAACTAAACATAAATGTTAATAAAGCACCCTCTACAAGTGCCATAGCATCTTTTACATCCTGACACAGAGCCACGGAATAGCTGCAAACTGAAGTTTTACTGGCATTTAGTACCTCGGCTAAGTGCCTTCAAAGGAATAACACTCATTCAGATTAAGTATTAATCTGGATATGTGATTTTAAATGTTTTGCATAAGTATTACATTTCTAGTAGGTCTGTATAGTTTGTAAAAGTTACCAGCACTTTAAATATGTGTATTTGTTTTCAATTAATAAATTTATGATGTTTGATTATTATTTAAATGGCTGCTTGATGTGATGAGGGTTATTCCTCTGAAGGCACTTAGCTGAGGTACCACAATGCCAGTAGAAGTTCAGTCTGCAGCTATTCAGCGTCTCCCTGTCAGTGTGTTTTTTGCTCCATTATTTTCATGTGTTATTACATCTTTTACATCCACCTGAGCTACCAACAAATCAGACAGATGGGTCCTTGGTTTAATGTCTCACGCTATGGACAACCTGTTTTCCAGGCTTCTGACTTTTAGATTTTATTTTATAAAGACGGTAACACCAGCTATCCCATATGATCTGCGACAATGAAAAAAGCACATCATGGATATTGAATTTTGGGTCTTTAAACCATACCTCAGTAATGGTACAGATATCAAAATCCTCTGAATAAAATACACATTTCTACCTCTACCATTTTATTACTGAGACTTCTGGCATTTAGAGAAGTCTCCTTCATCACTTTTGACATCTTTTTATCTCGTGTATCTTTTTTAGTTTTGTATTTTTGTCCTGGACTTTGAAAAATTCTAAAAATAAAATAACATTTGCATTCAATATTTGTAGTGTTCAGGGGAAAGGTGGAGACAAAGCATTCTAGCCGGATACTTATCTCAGTCAATATGGACAGGCATCGAATCCCAAGTCTGTAATGCCATGTCCTTAAACTGACTGTCAAAAGATCATCATGCTATTCAGGTGCCATATGAGGTGATGAGGATTTCACAAAGCAGATTTATTTTTCCCCATGCTTGCTCATATCTAGTCAGATGCATATCAAAGAATAAAGTCCACCTTAGATTGCTTACTCCAGCATGAAAAATGACCATACGAGAATCAGTTTTAATCCTTTTATCCTTGATGAGATGCCCTCATTTTGTGCCCAAGGAGGCATGAGACTGCCTTACATGCCGTACAAAGTCCAGTCAGGTGTGTGTGTATGTTTTAGCTATAATGGAGTGACCAGCTACTAAGATGATTTGATGGTTACCAGGTCACACTGTCTGCCTTATAGACTTTTGAGTCTAGTTTGGTTCAATGTTATTCCCCCACTACCCCTCCCCCCCACATACACACACACTTCTATGGCATAGATATTCTGTATATCTTTCATTTGCTCATGTCAGTGAGAGGTGAATATAATGTGTCATGTGTATCTGGTTCTGAGTTTGTTGAGTTAATGGCTTCTTCAAATACAGCTGAGAATTTTGAGAGTATTAAACAGAAAATAAATGGTAGTTTATTTGTCCTTTATGGTCAAACAGTATTATCACAAAATAATTTAGTAGTGTGATGCGTGTATGCTGTACGTGGAGTCTAAAAAGTAAATTGACAATGTAGTTTTCTGTACTTTTGCAATCTGGAAGCTGCCTGCATATACTGTAATGTTTGCACTGATGGCATGCAAACAACAGAAAGGCAAACAGTTTATGTGAGATTGGCTTCAAGCATGACATTTTATGACTGGCTAGTATGGCCTAGTTTCTAATTTATTTCTTTATTTATTTTTGCTTGTTTCTGACGGGGTTGTACACTGATCATTTGCAGGCACAGCCTGGGTGAAGAAATTCACAAAAAATAAAATAGAACAAATTCAGAAGCACAGTAATCACAGATAGAAGACAATCCCATAGGTAATTGATAGAATATGTAAATATTGTTAACAGAGTATAAAAACACATGTAAATTAATTTTAGTAGTAAATATAAGATGAGTACAGCAGCCAAGAAGAGAGGGACAAAGTAGAAGTGATGCAGATGAGGAGTGAGTTAGGTTATGTATCTAGTGAAAAAAGCACTTGCAGTTTGATTTTTGATGGAGGTATTTTGTTACCTGAATTCTTAATGTGGGGAAAGAGATTACTTCCTTTAGGTGAGGGGGAGGGACTGTCAGAGTTTGAGTGCAAGAATGGAGAAAGACTGGTTTGGTTTGGGGTGTCTGGAGTGAGGGAGTTAATTGAGAGAGGTTACAGAAGTTGTAGGGGGTGTTTTTTATTATGGAAGTTGGCTGCAAAAGGTGGGAAGTCACCTGGTTGAAGTAGTTTGAAAAGAAGAGAACCCTTGGAGTAGCTCAGCTCTGGAGGAGACATAGACATTTGGCTTTGTAGAGGGTGATGCAGTGGTGATCCTGGGGGGATTGAAAATTCATTGTCAGATTTTGTTTTCAGTGGACAGCAGAGAGGATGAGTTTATTTTTTAGAGGCTGTGGCTACAATGGTGAGACCATATTCAAGTTGTGCAAGGAGGACTGCTTATCTTATTTCAGCTCTAGCTGGAGTGGAGAGGAGGGCAGATACTTTCCATGTCAGGAATAAAGGAAAACTGATCTTTTTCCTGGTATTTTCAATGTGGTTATGGAAGTTAAGTGACTTCTCTATCCATACCTGTGTATTTAAAGGACAAGTTTGCTTTTATTGGGAAATCACTGAGATCTGCAATGTTGAGATTTTTAGGCTTTTTCAGCTTTTGCAAGGCTCCAAATATCATACTTTTGTTTTTGGGGGATTTAAGTGTAGCTTATGGTTGCTTAGCTAAGAATTAAGGGAGTGGAGGTCAGACTGATGTTGGTTTTGAATAGTCAAATGTTAGGGATTGGATCAAAGAATAATCATATCATCTAGTAAAGAGTGATAAGGGATTTAGGGAGATCAGATGGTAGTTCATTAATAAAGATTAAAAACAACAATGGAGTGAGTATGGATCACTGGGGCATTTTTCTGGTATGGGGTGCTGGGGATGATATGGTTGAGCCTAGTTTGACTCTGAAAGATCTACTTGTTACAAAATGTTTGAAACAGGCAACAGTGCTGGGGCTAACCCCAATTTCATGGAGGCAGTGAAGGAGCAGAAAGTTTTTTATAAGATCAAAAGCTTTGGGAAGGTCAATGAATAGAGCTTCTCAAAGATCTCATTTATCCATGTTGAGAAGGATCTTATCTTTAAGTGAACATAGAGCTATCATTCTGCTCTGGCCAGTTCAGTATCCGTGTTGTTTAAGAGTGAGCAGGTGGTGCTGTTGGGTGTAAGTAGAGAGTTGGCTGAAAATTAGTTTTTCAAGCATTTTCCAAAGTGTAGGGAGGATGGAGATAGGGCAAGAAGTGGGAGGCATTTTTTGTCTGTGGTTGTTCTGGAAGTGGTTTAACAAGATTAGTTTCCCTTATGTCTGGCACTGTATTTTGAGTTAAGAAGTATTTATAAATATGTAGGTGATGTGTGGTAAAAAAGTCTTTGCAGAGTAATATAAACCAAGGGAGTAGGTTGTCTGCAGCACTAGTGCATCGAGGAGGTTTGATTTGTAGTAGAGGAAGAAGTTCTTTGAGTGTAATTTTCTTAAAATAGAAGAGGGTAAAATGAGGGACCTTGGTGAGTTAGGGCAGAAGTAGTGGTTGTGGTACTAGGGAGCTGGCCGAATTCCTTGAGAAATTCAGAGGCTGAGAGTTGGCCTTGAGAGGTTAGGATGATGTAAGATGAGGAGGTGGGATCAGCGGATTTTTGTCTTGTAAGAAGATTTACTTCCTGAGAGAAATATTTGGGTTTGCCTAGCAGATCATGTATGGTACACAGGGATATGGATGGCTTCCCCTTTTTGTCTCTCAGAAAAGTGTTTTAAATCTGTATCAAGACACACTTACTTAAGGGGGGAAAGATAGAAGGGGTTGGTAGGAGGGAAGTCCCATCCATGTCTCTTCTAACTGATATGGACGCTCTTCATTTTTTAAGTCATCCCTTAACACCAGAGATCATGCTGTACTATCCATGACAGGTGACAAGTGGAGGTTTGTGTGATACATTATCTGTGAGGAAGTGCAGTTAGTGATGATAGTGCCTTACCTAAACAGTTCCAGAGTTCAGTAAGACTAATGTTGCACATGTGGGAGATTTAAAGGCCTTCTGCTGAATGAAAGGATGATGACCAGATGTAATTGTTTAGTTGAGGTACCATTGCTGCACTTCCACACATAATTATGGGAAGCCTGACAGGTGATCTCCTGGGATGCTCTGTAAAGTACTTCACTAAACTGATCTTCTGGGTAAAGTGCGTTGAAGTTATATCCTTCTTACTTAACAGTAGAGCTGTAGAGAAGCTGTGCTATGGTACAAGTAATTCTGGGAGAGCTTATCGGTGATCTTCAGGGGAGCTGTGCAACATACCTTGCTCAGAGTGAGCTTTCAGGTAAAATGCTGAGGGATTTTGCCCTTTTTGCAGGGGCAGCTCGTGCTATAGGACTGCAGGACTGCAGCCTTCCCCCCACCTGTAGAAAGAAAGAAAACAAAACAAATCAGTCCCAGAACTCCTGTAGGAAAAAAGAAAAAAAAAAACAAAATAAATCGCAAAGTCCCTGAACTCCACGTATGAGTGTTTGGAGTTCCTGGAACTCACAGAATTCCAGACTGCTGTGTGAGGCAGTCTGGATAGGGGGCGGTGACAACTGCAAAGAAAGTCCCAGAACTCCACGCATGTGTGCTTGGAGTTCCTGGAGCTCACAGAACTCCAGGGGGGAAGGCATCTCTGCCTGCAGATGCCCAGAAGACTGTCCAGTGACAACCACACAGAACAGAAGAACTCCGGACTGCATTGTCTGCAGGCTGGAGCCTACTCTCACAGGGAAAGAGGCTTGCACAGACAAGGCTGGAGCCTACTCTTAATGCATGGACTGAGAACAAGCTTGCGCAGGATGTTGAAAGGAAGGGAAACTAGCCATTAGCCTCAGAATGGGAATTCAGGTACTGTTAGCTTGCTTTGAATGGGACTGTGAATTCAGGTACAACTATGACTGCAGGGTGTGTGTGTGTGTGTGTGTGTGTGTGTGTGTGTGTGTGTGTGTGTGTGTGTGTGTGAAATGCCCCATTTGCTATATATTGGTGGCTAGAGTGGAGAGAACACATGGTGGTGGGTAGAGAATACCTCAGGCTTGAACCCTGTACATTGGGTGCAGGTGGCAAGGGCCTGAATTCCCTACCCACCACCATTTGTAAAACATTTGCAGATTTTTGCCTCATATTTATTCTGTTCTTTTCCTCATAAAATCTGTGGTTTCTGTATTTTTGCTTCCTCAAGCAGTCAGTAGTGCAGTGGTGCAGTGGTAGCGTTGTTGCCTGACAGCTACAGGTTTTCTGGTTTGATTCTTGGCTGGGGTGCCTTCTGTGCCAAGTCTGCATGTCCTCCCATCTTACAAAGACATGTGTCTGGAGTGTTTCTTCCTGGGCCTCTGCTGAAAATTGGTCTTTGTTCCAAGTCAGACTTTCCTAGTTAACAAATGTAAAATTGGCTTTTGTTCCAAGTCAGACTTTCCTGGTTAACAAATGTTAAATAAATAAAAATAACAGGCATTTGAATTTCAGATTCATATTCTTCAGAAAGTATATGCTAACACAAAATCTTTTATTCTAGCAATTTTCTAAGTTCATAAGATGGATATTTTTGTCCCTGTTTTTGGGACTGCATTCCCCCATTATTGGGTTCATCCAGGTTTTTTGTGCTGAGGTTGAGATAGGGTGAGAACTGAATTCACTGAATATGTTTGGGTTCATAGGTTCATAGGTAGGTACTAAGCTATCGGCCCTAGGGCCCATACAAGCCTAGCCAAAAAAATGTACCCTGGCTTTCGCCAGCCAAGAAAATTATTTTCCTGTGTCCCTGTCGAGCAGAGCCACAGAAGTGATCCCCAGGGTGAATTTCCCATTTTCCATCCAATCATCAAGATTTTTCTTGAAGAGTGCTAATGAGGAGCTCTGTTTGACATTTGGGGGCTGTATTGCCCCATTATTGGCTTTGTTCATGTGTTCTGTGCTAAGAGGTTGACAGCTATGATGAGAACTGAATTCACTAAATGGTAACCATTTAAGTTTCAGTTTTCCTCTCTTGCACAAAACAGCTGATTTGGCATAGTGGTATGTTGCTCTGACTGTTTTGCACAGGGTCCTGAGTTCAAGACTTGGCAGTGAAATGTATGGTGGTAACACAGCATTTTATTCTAGCAACCTTCCAACATTATACAAGCAATATTTAAAATATGTCTCTGTTTTTTGGGCTTTTGTCCCCCATCCCAATAAATTTTGGCTTTTTCCAGATTTCTTGTGCTACAAAGTTCAGAGATACAGCTGAGTGTCGAGTAGATTTTACAAGGAGCTGAGAGCTCCAGGGGAACAAAAGTTTAGCACTGCTTAAGCTGAGTCTGCTTGCATTGCTAATAGGACATCAGGTGTTGTACTTGCTTTTAATGCAGAAGGCTGTGGGTTCTACTCCCACAGTAATTAGATGCATTGTTGATACTGTACTGTGTTATAAAGAGGGTGGATGCTGCAGTCCTTTTTGACAAAGATACTTAGTAACTATGAACCTGTTATCAGTTTGCCATCCATTCCCTATTGCAATATTACTAACTTATCACTTTTTAATGCACCATAGGCAATTTATTCCTCAAGGACAACAGGCACTTTATTTGTAGATGAAACAATGAAATATAAAGTTGTTTGCTAGCAGCAACCTCTTCATTAGTTATAGATTTCTTTAATGTGGAATTATTTAAATAGCTTTTAGTTCTTCAGAGATTGTGCATATTTACTGATACTGGTGGACTGTAGAAGTTTGAGTAGACTTTTATGATGGAAATGTTTTGAATTGGGCAGTTTTGTCATTATCGGTGCATGCATTTTGTTTCATTGTTTACTGGAAAAATGTTCAAAACAATAAATGTAAAATACCTTCTAACAAATGTACTGTATTGTACAAGGAATATAATTTAATGCAATCAGGAAGGTGTATGTTTTGTGTACAAGGGGGCCTATGATTTGAAAACAACCCAAAGTTAATCTTTATCTGCCACTGGCAAAATGTATTTTCTTTGAATGTGGGTTTCAATGCTGTTTCAATGAATGTGAGTTTCAAGGGCAGAGAAGTTTTAATGCTACTTCTATTCTTATTGTGAGACTGCATTGCTTTGTTTAGCAGATATCTATTAGTGTTTGTGTTGTAAAATGCAAAATAAAACTTTCAAATGAAATCCAAATCATTGCAGAAGTAAAGCAGTATGCACATTACAGTGTTTACGGTAAATGTGGCAAAATAACAAAGGAATGGGATATTGGAATGGCTGCAGGGGGGAGGCTCCATTCGAACATGATTTTGTGAGGGGGGGGCAGCAATCTCAAAGACAGCCCTGGCTGTACTATACCTCTCAACTGTCCAGATTTTTGCAGAATTAATAGATTTTTGCTTCTTACTTTTGGTTTGTTCCTCATAAAATTTGTGGTTTTCTAGGCAAATCATTTAGGAATGAAGTCACTAAATAATGACAGACATTGAGCTTCAGACATCATAACCTTCAGAAAAATGCATGATAAAGCAAGACCTGTTATTCTATCAACTGTCTTAAGTTTATACAAGAGCGATTTTTAGTAGTGTTTGTATGTTCCCCCAATATATTTGGCCTTGTCCAGATTTCCTGCATTAAGAGGTTGAGGAGTACGTGCAAATAAATTGCTTTATAGAATTAGGAATATCCAAACCTCTCAACTGTCCCCAATTTTGGCTCAAAATATTGCTCTCCCCCTAATAATCCCTCTGCAAAATGACAGTTTTGGAAGAAAACATGGAGGGTTTACAATTATAAATAACTGTAATGATCAGAGTTATAGATTATTTTTATTTCAGAAATGCATATAGATTCTCTTATTTTGTCAGCTGCTCAAGTTAACAGTACTAACATTAAAAAGGTGTCCCTTTTTTGACAGGTTCCCAGCTGTATTGTGTGGCAATTTTATATTTCTGCTTCACATTTTTGGTCCTTTTTTCATAAAATTGTGGTTTTTCTGGCAAATTAGTGGCAAATCATTAAAGATTGAAGTTAGAAAATAATGGCAGACATTTGAGTTTCAGATTTCATATCCTTCAGAAAATCCATACTAATGCAAGACCTATTACTATTCTAGTATCTTTCTAAGTTTATAAGAGCAATATTTAAAATTGTCCTTATTTTTGGGCCTGTGTTCCACTTCTCCTTATGGCTTTGTCCACATTTCTTGCTCTGAAGTTGAAAGATATGAGTGTCAGAGCCATCACCATCAGCCAGAGACATTTCAATTTGTGACATACTTGTTGCACCCCACTCCCCCATGTAGTGACTCTGGATGTTTCCAAGCAACACAAAGACAAGTTATGCAGTGTAAGTGTGCAGAGTATTTCCCCATTCAAGGTAGACACAAGTACGACAGTGGCTTTTCATCTGTCCTTGATTTTGTAGAATGTTCTGGCTTTCTGTCATATTTTTTATACTGTTGATATATGCTTTTTATTATACAGAAAATGCATGCTGTCGCAGTGCCCTGTTGCTCTGTGTTTAAGTAGCAATGCTTTAATGACCATTAGGTAAGCTTGTCGGAGATTGTAAGATGCAAGTAAGCTTTAATAAGCATACGGTTAAAGAATTACCAACATTGAACGCCTTTTTATTTTTGCCATGCAGAGAATATTTACATAACCAGCTAACATATAAGCGTTAGGTATTGCATATGACAGTATTTGTAATAAAGGACAGGATTACAGTATTTTCAGAAGCTCATTACATTTGTTGGAGACTTGCAGTCCTCTTTGCAAGCTTTACCCGTAAACTAAACAGAATGGCAATCTATCATGTGTGGTCCATAACTTGTGCAGTAATCCTTTAAGCAGTTTATCTTGAGCTTGTTTCTTGTTTGCTGTTCATTTTTTACTTTGATCATGTCTTCCCCATGAAACAAGTAGATAGTTGTTGTCAGGCAGCAGGTCTTTTTTGGATAAGAAACATATTTACAAGTGGGGGTATCACAGAGATTGCTACTTTCAGCATGTTACTTGGTAATTTTATAAAGCTGAATATAAATTATAATTAGAACTGCAATGCAAGGAGAAGTGCTTTGAGTTGAGTGCTGCTTGTTTTTTTATACTTGATTTTGATTGGCATTCCAGTAATGTATTTAAAAAGTAATTTCTTTTTTCATGCCTCACAACCTTTGTGTTTCCGTCTAGATATTAAATAAGCTGTCATGTAGCCAATGCATTGAAATTTTTTTTTCTTCTACACTTCATTTTGTCTTGATTGGTCTCTTGTAATGACGGTTTGGCACCCAGGGCAGTGTATTTAATTAAAGTTCCAGTTGTTGTGGTTTAGAGCATAGCCCTACCCATTTCTAGTTGGTCACACCCCTCCCCATTGGTCCCAACCATTCAGCTGTTTCCTGCAGCCCCCCTTTAATTTGAAGTCACCAGCCGCCACTGCCTTTTTGCTTTACTCAAAAGTCCAGTAGTCTGTATCTGTATGAACTCTGAGAAACAGAACCTCAAGGACAAACCTCTCATTGAAATCAAAAATATGTGATGTTACCGCTCAACAAACTAGGAAGAGGTGATACATTTTCTCCAGCTCCGCAGTCCATATGCCTGTGGACCCTCAGGCATCCCCGCTCCCAAACAGCCAACTTATGATCAGAATCCAAAGCATCCCACTCACCCATCAAGTCAATGATATGAACCCACCATCCACCATCCCTACCTCAGATATGAATTGGTACCTCCTGATGGATTCATAAATCTCAACTGTTCGGATTTTTGTGGAGTGTCAAGATTTTTTTAAAATCCTTTTTTTTTGTCTGTTCCTCATAAAATTGTGTTTTTTAGCAAATCATTGGGGATGTAGGCCATTAAATAATGACACACATTTGAGTTTCAAAATTCATATCCTTCAGAAAATGCACCCTAATACAAACTCTGTTATTCTATCAACTTTCTAAGTTTATAAAAGCAATATTTAAAAATCTCTCATTATTTTTAGGCCTTTGTCCCTCCTTTATTTTAGGCTTTGTCTAGATTTCTTGTGCTAAGAGGTTGAGAGATATGCCTGGTTTCCCTCTTCTTGTCTTTCAGTCATAGGTAATACTGGGCAGTTAGTAATTACTGTCCTTAGCCCCTTCTGGCTACCAGAGTCTCAATCTTTCCACCCATTCAATCCTGGCCTGGTGCTGTCTAGTACCTATAACTCTCCTCCTCTCCACAGACAGTCAGCCAGTGACATCCTCTCCCACAGTATGAGTGACTGAAAAAGATCCTAGCACAGGTCTACCTGAGAATATTGAAACCCCATATCAGCAAATCTGGTTTCATCATGACGACAATATCGAATCCTCATTTACGCCAAACATTACACCAGTGAAAATGTTAACTGGGAAGCTAAACACTTGCCCACCCCTGGAGGTATTTGCTCTTTTCCCCACTATAGTATGATCATGGAGTTGGTATATATAGTTAGGGGGGTGCCCACATTGGGGTTGTGGGGACTGAACCCCCATTGTGATGGGCTTTAATTGCTTCATTGTGTGTATGTTGTCCTGGTGGCCAAGTGGTAAATTTCCCAGTGAACATTTTCACTGGTTTAAGGTTTCACGTAAATGAAGATTCTATATTGTCATCTCGAAGAAATGGGATTCGCTTATATGGGGTTTTGATTTTTTGAAATAGACCCCCCCATCACACAACTGCTACTATAAGTGCCCAGAGTATCATGACCACTGTCCCGGGGTCCATCTACTGTATGTCATTGACTAATATGGCATCTGCCCTGACCTATGTACTACCCTTACTGCCAATGTGATTGTAGTGCATAGAGTGCCAAGATTACTCTCTGGTACTGGGAAAAAGATAAACTTGTTTATAGCTTCCCTACTATGTGACCCAATCTTAACAGCATTTGGGCATCTTTTGCTGTGCCCCTTATACATATTTTGATTTTCTGGTAAAACTATGAGGATTACTGTCAGTCAAAAATGTCAGACATTAGAGTTTCATAGGTCTTAATTTCAGAAAATGCATATTGATACAAAATCAGTTGTTCTATTAAATTCTTACATGAATAAGGACAACACTTAAAATATGACCCCAATTTTGGTCATTTGTCCCCCACCTATTATTTTTAGATTTGTCCAGAATTCTTAAGTAAGGAATTTGAGAGTTGTGTTGGTGTAAGTTTGATAAAACTACATGCTTTACGTGCTTTCAAAGCTGGTAAGGCGCTTTGTGCACCGACTCTTTTTTTTTTCATGTCTGGTAGTACATGGAACAGATGAAATTCCATGCACTACAAGGAATTATGATCAGATCACTGATCCTAATGTGTTATTATGTGCTCTTGACACTGATGCCAAGACTCGCATCTCTAGCTACACTCTTGGGGTGAATTTACACATAATACACTGGGTATGGTCTGAGACCCCATCATAAGCCTCTATATTCTGCACCCATTAATGGAATACCACAGTCACTACAAGAATGTAAAGAGGAATTGTGCCTTATTGTTAGAGCACAAGGTGGTCAGTTTACTGAACCATGGAATCATCATGGAAAGCAAAGCTCAAGAAGTGAATCTTGGCATGCATGTTGAGAACATATAGTAAGCACCATGATCAGTGAGGTAAGATCATATACCATTGCTGTGTATGGCAATGTATCTGCTCCATGTTTACTACTTACAGAAAAAAGGTATAGGTGCAGGCAAAGTGTTTACTGGCTTTGAAAGCCAATAAATACTTCAGCTCTGTCAAATAGAGAACAGACAGAAAGGGAGTACCTCTCTGAAGAATGAAGTTGTGATGTCCCCACAACTGGTCAATAATCAAGGAGCTTGAACCCTCACCACTGACACTGGAGAGGGACTTTCACTTGGAATACAAAAGGATACACTCAATATTTCCAGATGTAGACCTCCCTGCATCAAGTACAATTTCCCTTAAGAGCACACAGGGAACTTGCTCAGTCCAGAGTCTGGATCTCTTTGTCTCCTTCCAAGTTCCCAGTAAAACTCCCCACTGGTACAACTGTAGGGTTAGGTCCTTAGCCAAATGTCCAAGCCAAGTCCTCCAGCACCCTGTCTGTGAAACTAGTGCTTCATGTACCTGCTCCAAGTAGCTCACACACACACACACACACACACACACACACTGTGATATTTGATTTTACACACACACACACACACACACACACACACACACACACACACACACACACACACACACACACAATCACACACACACACACACACACACACACACACACACACACACACACACACACACACACACACACACACACACATACGTGGGAAAGGCTGGCACAGATTTACCTTCTGTGCCCCCTTCTGCCCAGACTATAAGGTATCCCTGCCACCAGACACTCCACAATCAGCTACTCTAAGACCCTTAACAAAGGATGTCCATTTATATTGTGTAATATTAATATTAATAGAAACAGTGGTAGCTGACCAAGACAGCTAGGCCTCAGGAGTGGCCATGTATAAGCACTCTTGAAGGTTAAATACTTTCTAAAAGGACCAGCCACATTACAAGTTTTAAATATAGTTAATAATAAATAATAAAAGAGCATGAAAATGCTGAATATATATTTACAGTAAACCACAAAGTTCAAATCACAGGAAATATTGAATATAACATTGACTCAGGCAAATAAAGAAAAACAATATCTAAACTAAGCTTCACTATATTTTCCTGACTGAATCTAGAATAATTACTATTCCTTTCTTACTTAATACAGCAAACCAGATGATGTGGTGAATGGTTCTTCTTATTGTCAGGCCCAAGACAGAATACTCAATACTGAGAAATTATTTCTCTTTGTAATATCTAAAATTTCCAAGATGGCTGGTAGAATGACCTCAACTGGTCACCTAACTCTAGGGTTCTCACACTATTCCTCTTTGAAGCTTGAGACAGGATGTTAGCATAGATGTGATAAGATGCATAACTAAAGTTTTGCTAATGTTTATGGTAGTGCCTGGGGCTTCTCCTCTTTTTACTGAGCTAATGAACAAAGGCTTTTTCCAGACATCCCACCTCCAGTCCTATTTAGAGCTGTGAAATGAGCACTTTCATGACTCAATAGGTGGTCCAATTAACAGTATTTTTCTTAAAGTAAGAAGTAAACTGTTTATCCTCTTCTCTTCCAGTGTACTTTGCTAACATATATACATATAGTCTCACATGTATATTCTTTCTCTGTCCAGCAGGACCCACTGTTGATACATTTTCTAACACTATCAACTTTACAAACACATTTTGATTTTCAAATGTCATACAGTTCTAATACATTTGTAACATAAGCATTGGTACAAATCAGTTTGATATTAAAATGCCATACAGTTCTAATACATTTTTAACAAAAGCATCTTCTTTAAATCAGTTTGATATTCAAAAGACATATCATCCTTTACAGAACCCCATCTGGCTGTGCTGGCACTAATCCATATCATCGCAGAAGTGCTTTAAAAGGTGTTAAATACTTTGATCTGCCACATATTTTGTTTGGAAGTTTGGAAGACTAACATTTCTAACACTATATTCTGCCAGCCAGCACTATCTTCTGTCAATCCCTAGTGCAAGACCCAGTCTTAACAGCTCTTGGTGGCATTCAAGAAAAGGTTGTTAAGCACATTTTTATGTCAGAAAGGTGCTTAATAAGCTTTTTTTATTTTCAATGTTTGGTGCTTCAAAATACCAATCCCCCCACGCCACACGCTCCAGAGATCACAAGCTCATTACCACAATTAGCAGCACATGCTGGGGGGACAGGTTCATCTCCCAAAGACTGCCCATACTCTGGAATAAGCTTCCCATTCATGTCAAGCAGAGCACCTCACTGGCCCTCTTCAAGAGAAGGTTGGGTAACAGAAAGTTCACTCCAGGGATCATTCTATTGGATAGGGGCATTGTGAACTAACATCGGGTGGCATGGTGCCTGGGCAATTTTTTTGGGCTAGGCTTGTAAAGGCTCCATGGCCATTAGCCTAGTACACACCCATGAACCTATTATATAGAGAGACATTATAAAACATGCATTTTATGCATGAATGAGACAATGAATGCTACCTGAAAAAAATTTTAATTTATTCTATGTGAACATTCTGTATGATAATGGAATCAGCAAAAAGTGGCATTAACTTTCTTATGGGGAAGTTCAATATGTGTGATTTATGAAAATGGACCATTCTGGGTTATATTCCCAAAATATAGTATATGCTTACAAGACTGCAAATGCATAATAATTTGCATGGATACATTTCCCTAGCACATGTGAGCAGGGCATTGAAATCTTATTTTAAAGTTGTGTGACCCCATGATCTATGTGCAGATCTTGCAGGACAATGAATCAGTGAGTCTGCATAACGTTTCTAAAGGGATAGATTTACTAAGAATTTTACTGAGGAATATAGGGCTTTAAAACATGCCAGTGTTAGATAAAGTAATGATTGGTGACTTCTGATGAAGAAGGCCAATGTTAGGTGTAGTCGTGAATGGTTACTATTGACGGACAATGTGTATTATCTGATATTGTCATAGTAAATTAAGTGTCACTATCTAAATAGAGTCATGGGGAGTTTTGAAAATAATAGTATGCTATAACACAATTTGTTCAGTGTTGTTGACTAAAAATTGGTATTAACTTTGCTTTTCAAAAATAAAAAGATTATATATGCTATATGTTTAGAAATGGAGTATTTGTCCCTTTACAGTATAATGCTAACCAATGTAATTTTTGAAAATGTTTTTATGACTAGAAAATGGATGTATTTCATGACAAGGATGAGAGAAAGTTAAGTAAGTTTAATTAATATTAGGATAATGCAATGCACTTTTCAGAAGACTATTAGAATGTGTCATTTAGCTGCTTATAATAAGGATTCAACCACATTTTATAGAATTGTAAAAAGGGGAGGATGTCT
This sequence comes from Protopterus annectens, assembly GCF_019279795.1. Classification (NCBI taxonomy): domain Eukaryota; kingdom Metazoa; phylum Chordata; order Ceratodontiformes; family Protopteridae; genus Protopterus; species Protopterus annectens. The sequence goes on along the minus strand of NC_056726.1, from coordinate 373,021,022 downwards.
ATTTCAGTATTTAATGATGTTTACTTTATATGGTGAAATTTTAAGCTAGATAAAGGGAAAGTTTTAGCCACTCTCTCTCTCAGGGCAACACTAGAAAGATATGTAACTTGCTCATATTATGAAAGATATATGGATATAAAAGATTAAAGTGGAATATAGCTTAAGTTAGTCAAGCAACATTAGCTTCAAACTCAAAATAAATAGGTTTTACCCATAATGTATTCTAGAAATTATGGAAAAGCCTTTCCCTTTTGCTTATTCTAATGATGGACATGACTGGGAATTGGACAAAATCAGAGTCTTTGTATGGACTGGCAGACCGATTAATTATAGAAGAACAAAACTTTACATAGGTCATTATCAAGTGAAATTTGTTTATGATAATGATATTCATCTGTTTTCTACTGAGTCTAGATGGATGATTTGGGGTTTATAATATCAGTCACTTGCTCTGAGAACTACACGTACATTATTAAGGTAAATGTCATTAGATTTAAATGTCACAAAAAATGAATGAAGATGAATAAAATGGAGATACTTTGGTGAAGGTGCAAATAAAAGGAAGGGTGCAGCAGGGGAGACATAAATGAGTTTTTAACTATTACGTTAAGCTGCGTATGTTTGCCTGTGCAATGAAATGAAGTTGGTAGCAAGCACTGAATCTGAGGTAATTATTCAAGATCCCAGTTAATAACATAGAGAAATATATAGCTAGTCTGAATGTTATGGGATGAGAGTCCTAATAGACTAGACTGGGCTGGAATGAATTACCATTTTCTAAATTGCCATTTGATGTACATATAGAGTATGGGTGGAGTTTTGTGTGTATTCTGTGAGGGTCTATATTACCATATTGAATAGTAACAATGTTGAATGCTCAGATGAGTGAAAACAAACTTGCTATTGTGGGGGCTGAACCCTCCACACACCCCCGCTAAATATATATTCCAACTCCGAGGTCGCACTACAGTGAGGAAAGGGCAATCCTCATTGTACCGCGACCCCAGAAAAACAAGTTTGTTTTCCTGCGTTTTCACTCATCTGAGCGTTCAACATTGTTACCATTCAATATGGTAATATAGACCCATTTATGATTGCCAGAATGAATTTCAATGACTTGTTTCCACTGATTGTTGGGACAAGTTTGGGTGTCCTCAAGAGTGTGTCAAAAGGTAGGTTATA